>NW_026708159.1:0-126529 GCF_902713425.1 Acipenser ruthenus | reverse complement strand
TTAAGAACCTCAAGGTTCTACTTGGACCTTTTATGTTTATTTACAAACTTACATGCATAATATTATATATATATATATATATATATATATATATATATATATATATATATATATATATATATATATATATATATATAATATGCGTGTCTGCATAATTTGTCTGGTTAAATAACATGCTAGGAATTACTGGTTTGCAATATCAATAAAAACAAACAAATACTTTTTATAGAAACCCTTTATTACGGGTAGAGCAATAAAATAAATAAATACAGTATAGGAGTTATACTTTTAATTATAACACATAAATGCATACAAATAAAACAGTCTGTATATGTTTCATTACCCTTAGAATAACAACATATATATATTAATGTTATTTTTTTTTTATTATTTTTTTTGGATGTTTGGAGTTTTACTCGCGCATAGTTTTGTATGTTATTTCCGAATTTCTCCTTAGACATGTCTGAAGGGGACACTGTATTACTTAAAACGTGAATTAACGTATTAAAACGTGTTAACTGTGAGCAGTTACCTTGGGATTACACACCAGGTTCAGACGCATTGAATGGACTAATGTATCCGCAGGCGACCTAAGACTCACCGTTTCAACGGTGTCAGTAGTGCTCAACAGAAAATAATGCATACAGAAAAATATTGTATACTGGCCATGGGCTTTGGTTTTCCCCAGCGCCGTAACTAAGCATTTAGCTACCGAGGCATGCAAATATATATATATATATTTATAAATTGC
The DNA here is from genome assembly GCF_902713425.1 of Acipenser ruthenus. NCBI lineage: Eukaryota > Metazoa > Chordata > Actinopteri > Acipenseriformes > Acipenseridae > Acipenser > Acipenser ruthenus. Next base: position 125,778 of record NW_026708159.1, on the reverse strand, counting down.
ATGGACCTCCGGAATGAAGCAACCGGAGGTGGATGGAAAGACTCAATATTGCCTCTACTGGGGCATGCAAGACTCCATATCGTAGATACCGGGCATGCAATTATATATATATATATATATATATATATATATATATATATATATATATATATATATATATATATATATATATTATTGTTTTTTTTTTCTTTTTTGGATGTTAGGAGTTAGGATGGTATTTACTCGCGCATAGTTTTGTATGTTATTTCCGAATTTCTCCTTTAACATGTCTGAAGGGGACACTGTATTACTTAAAACGTGAATTAACGTATTAAAACGTGTTAACTGTGAGCAGTTACCTTGGGATTACACACCAGGTTCAGACGCATTGATTGGACTAATGTATCCGCAGGCGACCTAAGACTCACCGTTTCAACGGTGTCAGTAGTGCTCAACAGAAAATAATGCATACAGAAAAATATTGTATACTTGCCATGGGCTTCCTTCAGACACTAAACAGTGGCCTACATTTTTATGTTTGTCTGAAAAAAACAACTACAATTGGTATTTTTAATAATCATTAACATGTTCATTATTTCAATATACAAACATGCAGTATTTTGCAATTATTTAAATCCAATCTTCTCCACTGCAGTTAAACTATGGTTGTTTTTCCTATGCACTTGACAGTGGTGGTGGGTGTTTTTGCCAAAAACTGCTTTAAGTGTGTGATGCAGTGTTGTAAGATTTATTGACATTATGTTGATAATCAGAACAACAGGGTTCACTAACCTCGACTAGGTCAGGGTTAACACAGTTGAGCTCAGATGAAACAGCCCATTTGCAATGTACAGTACTGGGTGGCTATTGGTCATTCAGCAGTGTGATGCAAATACCTGCAGTTACCACAAAGCGCTGACCTGAGCACACTTGCTCATTTGCTATTCTAGTTTTCTCCCTGGGATGCTCGTACTTAAATATTTAATATAAATGGACTTTAGTTGGTATATAGGGGGCTGGTGTCTATAGAGTTAACACAAACTGTTTTACAATTTCTGAAAATGAAATTAAGAAGTTGTGAGCGATGGGGATATAAATAGGCCCAATTAATCCCACACCTGCCGCACACCTTCTGTGAATGATGCAATTGTCAGCAAATGATTTACTGACCATCCCAATATAATTTAGGAGCAAAAGAAACATCTGTAATTGGCGTAATTACAGGGATTAATTATAGCATTGTTTCTTTACCGAATATCTCAATCGTCCTGCCTGGGGACAGACGTGAAGTTATGTATATATACATTTAGTGTGCCCAATTATTTTACCCCCGATTTTCTCCCCAATTTGGAATGTCCAATTATTTTTTCTCCTCATCGCAGCAATTCCTTACACAGCTCAGGAGATCCAAAGGTTCAGTGGGCGTCCTCCGATCCCACAACCAAACTATTATCCTCTTTTACACCCAGGAACTCGAGAGCGGATGTCAGCGAGCTACTGACCTCTGGAGGACAAAGGCCAGCCCTGCAGGTGTCCGCTTTTGAGCTCACAGGGCGCCTGGCCAGCAGGGTTCACTGTAGCGCAATGAGGAGAAACAGTCCCTTTTGTTTTTGCTTCCCTAACCCACGGGAGTGCCAGAGCCAATGTTACGCTCCCTTTGGAATTCACAGCGAAGACCGACAACTTTGCACAGCCAGGACGCGAACCTGTGCTGTATGACCACACAACCACGCTTTTACCAGGTGAGCCACTCGAGGACCCCCTGATAGTGTTTTTGAGGTTAAGATTCATTTAAAAGTTATAACTAGCTCTTTATTTTATATATATATATATATATATATATATATATATATATATATTGCACCAGGATGACTGAACAAAAGGAAAAGTGAAACGAAGAAACTGTAAAAAGTGACGACTGGACACCAACCACTAAAAGCTGGTAATTTTAAACTTTAAAGAGATAGTTTATACCCTCTAAGCGGGCAATTTCTAATCTCTTTATTCACGCCACTGTCTGGTGCTCCAAGGGAGACTACAGTTGGATTTTTATACCAGCTCTGTTATCCCCAGCTGGGGATGAAATCCATTGCGAAGGGGATGAAGTGGAGGTGGCTGTACACACACACACACACAATTTGTTACAAACTGTTTATCCAATTGACAGGAAACTTAGCATCAACATTATAGAGTATACATTAATGATAATATACAAGATTGTGAATGTCACACAGTTTTACATACATCTGGATAATCCCTCATCAGACTGTGATTAAACATTTCATTGCTAATTCTTATTCTATCCTGTACATACTGTTGATATGTCATGTTCATCGTTTAGAGTTTACGTGGCAGGAGATGTATATGTATACATAAGCAAAGGCAAATTGTAAGCATGGCAAATTCTTTGTTGAGATTTAGTAATGTCTTTCTCAAAGAGACCCAAGTGTAAATGTTTGTCGTAAGCACCATGGATAATAGCATTTACATAATGTCCCGTGACAAGAAATTACATCTAAAATACAAATGTATTTTTTTCAGATTTGTAAAAAAAGACCTGCTTCTCCTGGTGTTGTATCCTTGCTGGACGGAGATGGTGAAGATGCTGGAGGCGGCCAAGCCAGCACAGTATGGGGTAGATTTGACAAGGGACAAGAAAAGGTAATTAGAATTACAACGTGATGTTTAGGAACCCGCATTAGAGAGACAGATAGATTCAAATTATTATTTTTCTCTGTCCCCTTACATTTGTATGCTGTTTGAAATCATATTTTTGTAATAATCTGTTTTCAGGATATGCCATAGACCTAGGTTAGATGAGCCAAAATGTCTTTATATCAGTAGTAACTGTGTATAGCCAGGTATACAATCGGAAACTTAATTCACTTTTGAGTTATTGTCTATGTTTGGTACACAGCTTATCTTCCTGATTTTATTTTTATTTTTTTTAACTTAGGTTCCATTACCAGTGCTGTCCCATAAAAATGAACCATTTTCCTGCCACATTGTTTCACCCTCTGGACATATCAATGATTCAGATCTTTTACACATATCCATCTTATATGGATGTTTTGTGTTTTGTTTATAAAAAATGTGTAAATGTGTAAAGGACTAGGGGTTGTGGTGTTTGTCTGAAGTAAGAGAGTGGTGGTGTAACATCAAATCATTTGCAGCACGAATAAGTCACAGTCACTGGCCATGTCATGCACACTTATTTCTAACTCATTGGTTGATCGAAAATAAGTTTAACATGCAATGGAGTAGTTCATTGGTTTTATACGCTCCCTTTAAAGATGTAATAAACAATCTCATCCAGTGGGATCTCTTTTCAGAGTGTGCAGTAGCAGAAGGGGATTGTGGGAATGTGTGGAGCTAAGGAAGGTAGAAGGAGATGCGCAGTAGAAACCCTGGGATATGTTTACACAATGAACTAATTTGTGGATGAATATCGTTGGTGTTAATTAAAGTTAATAAGACAAAATATTTTAGTGTAAAATTATACTTGATGGTGGGGTACTGCCTTTTTTAATTTTTACAGAGATGTCATTTTTTAAATCTTATTGCTATCTTACCAGAAGGCCACCTCCCCTCCAGACATTCCGATCAGAGAAAAGAGACAATTCGAAGCCAACCCAAAGAGACGTCCAAGACCTTGTCTGGGCTGCCTATCTGTAATATCAGCTAAAAAGGAGGCTCCTGTAACAGTAAGTTATCTTTCCTGTAGCCATTCCCTAGACTGCAGTGTTATGTGGCACTTCATTACCAAATCAATCAGAAAACATGTCACCTTCAGTTAGTCCATTTTTTTTATTTGTTTTTTAAAAATCAATTAAAAGATATTTAAACTTGTCAGTTTTTGTTTACATTGCATTATTTTGGAACTCTTAATACAATTATTGATAATAGAAACAACTTTGCAAATGCCATTACTATTTTTCAGATTCCTAAGATGAAACCGTTGGCCATAGCAACAGGAAAAACTGATTTAGCACACTTTGAAAAACAATATTGAAAATATTAAAACAATCAGCTCTATCACAATGACCTCAGTGAAACCCAGCGTGGTTGCGGGATGATACAAAATCCATTGTAATGAACAATAAGTGAAATGCCGGGGGTCCCGAGTGGCGCATCCAGTAAAGGCACTCCACGTGCAGTGAAGGATGTGCCCTATAGTCTGGACATCGCGAGTTTGAGTCCAGGCTATTCCTTTGCCGACCGAGGATGGGAGCTCCCAGGGGGCGGCGCTCAATTGGCCCACGCTTCGGAGGACAGCGTGTGTTTGTCTTCGCCCTCCAGAGTCAGCCCTGGGGTGGTAGCGGTGAGCTGAGCATAATAAAATAATTGGCCATTCCAAATTGGGGAGAAAATAATAAAAAATAATTGGCAACGACTAAATTTATAAAAAAAAAAAAAAAAAGTGAAATGCTTCAGTTTTTACAAGCTTGATTAATATGCCCCTATTTACCAGATAGAGGGGTCTACTATTCAATGGTTCTATAGAATGTTGACACACGCTGATGAAAAAATAGCACCATCTAGATTTCTTCCTTATCAAGCAACTAAATCAGACACCATATATCTTGTGATCGTAGCAGATTTTGCCCATTTTGAGGATAAGTGATACCAAACATTAAACAAACTACATGGGAAGTTTTATTAAAAGGATTCTCACCTTTCCCCAGCATACAGCTGATCCTGTCCTAATGTGAAGGTGGATCCAACAAGTGACGTCGTGATCCTGCCAGTCGAAGTGCAGAAAAATCACAGTCAAATGCATGTTGGCCTGATAACCAAATATTGTTCTTTTTTTTTTTTTTTTTTTTAATCCTGCGCTAGTAAATCATGTATCTGTGTCAGGATAGCATATACAGCATGCTCATGCCTAAGTAAACAAACATTTTAAGAACATAAGAAAGTTTACAAACGAGAGGAGGCCATTCGGCCCATCTTGCTCTTTTGGTTGTTAGTAGCTTATTGATCCCAGAATCTCATCAAGCAGCTTCTTGAAGGATCCCAGGGTGTCGGCTTCAACAACATTACTGGGGAGCGGGTTCCAGACCCTCACAATTCTCTGTGTAGAAAAGTGCCTCCTATTTTCTGTTCTGAATGCCCCTTTATCTAATCTCCATTTGTGACTCCTGGTCCTTGTCGAAAAAGTCCCCTGGGTCGACATTGTCAATACCTTTTAGCATTTTGAATGCTTGAATCAGATCACCGCGTAGTCTTCTTTGTTCGAGACTGAATAGATTCAATTCTTTTAGCCTGTCTGCATACGACATGCCTTTTAAACCCGGGATAATTCTGGTCGCTCTTCTTTGCACTCTTTCTTGAGCAGCAATATCCTTTTTGTAACGAGGTGACCAGAACTGAACACAATATTCTAGATGAGGTCTTACTAATGCATTGTAAAGTTTTAACATTACTTCCCTTGATTTAAATTCAACACTTATCACAATATATCCGAGCATCTTGTTGGCCTTTTTTTATAGCTTCCCCACATTGTCTAGATGAAGACATTTTAATAAAGAACAAAAATAAAAAACACTTTGTTCTTGAGTTTATTTTGGTATCTTTTGAAATTGGTATTCTTCTTGTGTGTGTTTGTGTATATGCATGTGTGTGAAGGATGTGGGTTGGTGGGAGGGTGTTCATTTTAATGGATTTATGTCTTTTTAAGACAGAATGCTTTTGACAGCTGTTTTGTTGTGTTCACAAAGCTTTAACACTTGAGTAAGTCCTTGAGAATTTCATGCAATCTTTTAAAGGTTTTCTGACCTGTAAATTAGTCCTACAACCACACAATGTCAGTGGAGTACACCTAATATGTGTAATTAACAATAATTAAACATTACCAATTTTGACATGATGAATTAACACACAGAAAAGGCTAATGACTAATCAAGCTTTAAATCCAATTTCTTAAAGGCTTAAAAAAATTAGAGTGGTTATCTTCTTTCTTGGATTTGGGATTTCTATTATAATATTTTTATTTAAGTATTTCTTCAAGATATAGGCAGTGCCATTTACAGTGTGGCCCTGAATCTTGGATTACTAGCCTCCTTGAGGATCTTTAAAATACATATTCCTGCTCGAGCAATATTTTAAAAAAATATATCTCTGGTTGCAATTTGGTTTTTAACATCAGGGAAATGATTCATCTATATGCTAAGGGTTGCAACTTTAAGATCTCTTTTTTCAGTAATTTCAAATGTCTGTCTACTAAAGCCTTTCTATAATGTTCTAAAGATAAATGGCAGATTATGAAAAATATATTGTCGTCACAGTGCATGACTGCAAATGGGTACTGATGTACATTTTATAATCTGGCACAGTCATGTTTTTTTTCTTTTTCTAAAACCAAAAGCCTTGATTGCCTCAATTTCTATAGCTATAATTACTCATTAGCCAATAGTTAATGTGTTAATAACTTATTTATTCTTTAGATCAGTTTATGGGGAATTTGTATTTGGTCATGTGGACATCTGGAGGTTATAGGACGGACTGACTTATCATTATATATATATATATATATAATATATATATATATATATATATATATATATATATATATATATATATATACACACAGTGACACTCAAAAGTATTCACCCCCCTTGGACTTTTCCACATTTTATTGTGTTACAAATGGAATCAAAATGGATTTAATTAGGAGTTTTTGCTACTGATCAACACAAAAAGTGAAAAGTGAAAAATAAAATCTACAAATTGTTCTAAATTAATTACAAATATAAAACTGAAAATAATTGATTGCATAAGTATTCACTCCCTTTGCTATGACACACCTAAATAAGTTCTGGTGCAACCAATTGTCTTTAGAAGTCACATAATTAGTTGAATGGTGTCCACCTGTGTGCAATTAAGGTGTTTCACATGATTTCAGGTTAAATACACCTGTCTCTGGGAGGTCCCACAGTTGGTTAGTACATTTCCTAACAAAAACTACATCATGAAGATGAAGGAACATTCAAAGCAAATCCGGAATAAGGTTCTTCAAAAGCACCAATCGGGTAGGATATAAGAACATTTCCAAGGCATTGAATATCCCCCGGAGCACAGTAAAGTCCATTATTAAGAAATGGAGAGAATATGGCACAACTGTGAATCTGTCTAGAAAAGGCTGTCCTCAAAAACTGAGTATCCGGGCGAGAAGGGCACTAGCCAGGGAGGCCACCAAGAGGCCTATGGCAACTCTAAAGGAGTTACAGTCTTCCACGGCTGAGCTGGGAGACACTGTGCATACGGCAACAATAGCCCGGGTGCTTTACAAAACTGGCCTTTATGGGAGAGTGGCAAAAAGAAAGCCATTGTTGAAAAAAACTTGCATCAAATCTCGGCTAGAGTTTGCCAGAAGGCATGTGGGAGACTCTGAGACCAAGTGGAAGAAGATTCTATGGTGTGATGAGACCAAAATAGAGCTTTTTGGCCACAACGCTAAGCGCTATGTTTGGCGCAAGCCTAACACCGCACATCATCCTGAGAACACCATCCCTACCGTGAAGCATGGTGGTGGCAGCATCATGCTATGGGGATGCTTCTCTGCGTCAGGGCCTGGAAAGCTCGTGAAGATGCAAAAATTGCAGTGTCCAGATGTGCAAAGCTGGTAGAGACTTATACAAATAGACTCGTGGCTGTAATTGCTGCCAAAGGTGCCTCTACCAAATATTGACTCAAGGGGGTGAATACTTATGCAATCAATTATTTTCTGTTTTGTATTTGTAATTAATTTAGAACAATTTGTAGATTTTATTTTTCACTTTGACATTATGGACTTTTTTGTGTTGTTCAGTGGCAAAAACTCATAATTAAATCCATTATGCAGCTGATGCATAGTTCACTCACCCTAGGTTCTGTAAGTCCAGAAGTTACATAAATATTAAGTATTATTTAATCCATCAATACTTCAACATTCGTAAAAGATCTTCACTCCAAATCTCACTTTATAGGCTTTACAGTACACCAAACTGCTATATCATTCTCTTGCTGTTTTGTGAGGTTTTTGAAATTGAGAGGAGCCCTAAGCTAAACTGCTATATAACATCCTGCAACATGCTTGTGGTTCAGTGTTGAGCTCTGAAGATGAGGTCACTGCTGCTTGTCTTCCTGCTTGTGGTCACACTGACTGTGGCTATTCCTGCCCCTATGTAGAGGGGTCTGAAACAGACAAAACAATGAAGGTTGGTAGAAATAGATAAAATTGTATTCTTAAAACTATGTATTTATTTGCATTACTTATTATTTAAACTGAACAAAATTAACTCTAATGAAACTCGTATTTCTAACTTGAGACATAGTATCCATTGAAAGTTAATTTCTGCAAATATATGGTAGTTCCATTCAAGGTGAAACAACTTCTAACGTAAGAAAGAAAAACATTTTACTCACTTGCAGGCAATATTCCCATATTCTAGATATTTATCTTCTAGGGTAAAACCACAAGAAACTAATCCAGGTAGACCAGAATTTTAACTGAAGTCCTTATCAACCTTGCCTATATGTTGCTGCAGGTCTTCAAAGGATGTTGGGTAATGATTACTGTGAAAAACGTTTTCTCATTTCACAGGAAGAGCAATTCCATTCTACCCAGTGTAGGGACTGTGAGCATGTGTTAATGCCATTCATGCAATCTTATTAGGTGTGGCTGAAACACTGAAATAATAAGGAACTTGCAGCACTCTCCTCTCCCAGATCACCAAAGATGTTTTACTTTCTTTTTTTGTGTGTGTGCTGAAAGTCAATTTCAATTTCTTATGTATATTATACTGTATCTGGATAATCATTTAAACAAATCTTGTTATATCATGATATTTTAATATATTTTATATAAATGTTGTATTAGGCTGTGTGGTCCAGTGGTTAAAGACAGGGCTTGTAACCAGGTTCCCGGTTCAAATCCCACCTCAGCCACTGACTCATTGTGTGATCCTGAGCAAGTCACTTAACCTCCTTGTGCTCTGTCTTTTGGGTGAGACGTAATTGTAAGTGACTCTGCAGCTGATGCATAGTTCACACACCCTAGTCTCTGTAAGTCGCCTTGGATAAAGGTGTCTGCTAAAATAAACAAATAATAATACTATTCTTTTCTTACCCAAGTGTGAACTATTTAAATAATATCCCTGATACCGATATAGTAAATGGAAGTGCACAACAAGTAAGGTTTATGAAATGATGTGGTTAGCCCCACCCACTTTAAAATATTTGGTTAACCCCGCCCATTGGCGACTCATGGCTTAAAAAACTGGTGGGGCACAGCACCCCCATCACCACCGCCCCCCCCCCCCCCCCCCCCCCAGAAACAAAAAAATGCTCAAACCCGATGCCCGAATTTAACCATTTTTATGTAAACATTAAGCTAGCTTTCTAAGATTACCAGATATTTCATCACAAACAGTTCTACGCCAGATTGTCACAATCAAGAGAGCTGCAAACAACACTTTACAGGCAAGAGTCTCTTATCGACAGACAGCTACACCTGCACTAACCTGAGCGTTTGAAATGGAAGGATCGTCACACTCTTGTGCTGTTCGTAACATTCTGAACTACAGAAGAGTCAGGTTCGGTTTCTGTTGATGTCTCTGGCGTTGGAGGTTTAGCTTTTTTGTTGTAGAAAAACTCCAAACGTAGCTGTATTTTTGCCATTTTAACAGGGCTCAAATTCACTCCGTTTTAGCACATATTTTCGCTGACTGAAAAAGTGAAAGTCTCACACGAGAACAAATATAACGGTGAAGGGTCTTAGACACTCTTTGTTATGTTATTATGTTTTGAAAGTTTGAAATAAACTGCGCATTTTTAAATAATAAACCCTGGCAACAGTGGCGTAGCCAGGATTTTTTTTCGGGAGAGGGTGGCAATGGTAACTTTTTTAAGGTGAATAGTCACAGTGGTGAAATTGGCAACCTGATTTCTTATTAGTGCATTGACGTTTTATTTTCGAAAAATAAAGAACTTTTTTTTTTTTAACAGAAGATCCAATAACCAAATACACTGTTGTGCAAAATAGTTAAAAAGAGAGATTCAGTTCAGAACACTTCCGTTTAAAAACTAAAAAGGAAATACGAAGCAAAGGACTTGAACTTTTAACATGCACATCAGATTTCAATTTCACATTATGATAATAAGTAACTATATATAATTTCATTCGTACTTATGGTTGTTCATTTCACATTTGGTGTTCAAAGCAAAGCAAACCATTTTATTTAATTTCACAAATCCTGACTAATGTAATTACTCTTTGACTGACGCAGGACTGCCGATGGTACCTAATCTTCTGGAGGTTCGGGGGAGGAGGGACTTGTGTACACAGTTGCATTAACTACATTGTATAACTACAGCGCCTTTAAACACAAAAACATGTACAAACAGCTGATCCAACAAAAAACTTGGTTGATTGACAGCAAATCCAACCACTCATTTTTTTTTGGTATCACACTGCACTGACATTCGCTGACGGACACGTTGTAGCCTAAACAAATAATCAGAATGAAAACAAGTAGGTAATCGAACTCAGGAATTGAAACAGTTTTGCCGGTTTTCTCTCAGCAGCGTCCAGAACTGTTTTCATTCTGATTTATTTCTTTAGTTATTCAATTAATAACAGGTTGTACATTTACCACTACATCTCCAAGACCTGGATGGACTTGGTTACCGTCCCTTGATGAAGCTGGCTGCACAATCCGTGAAAAATAATAATCTTATTAGTAGGCTGGCTGCTGGAGAGGTCAGCTGGCAATAAGATATGTCATGAGGCGAGTGCATTCTATGTAAATACATAGGCTACTCATTACATAGTAGATGTCCTCTACCACATCTATGTGTGTAGTAGCTAGGCTACATAGCATATACAGTAATGATAGCATATATGTTTCATGCATCTGTGTTTGGGGTTGAGCAAGTACAGCTTGCTTATGTATTCTCATTGGTTGATAGCAACGCGGTAAATAAAAAAGTTCTTTCCGTGAGCGAAAAGAAAAATCAGCGCCGCCCATGCCACGTCCGCCCCGCTATAATGGGAAGCGAAAAATATAACAATATTGCAATTTCTTACACATGTTTCAGTGTGAACGACCCTAACACAGTGGCTAAGCCACTGCCTGGCAGAAATCTGGGTGGGGGGGGGGGGGGAAACGGTGTCAGTAGTGCTCAACAGAAAAGAATGCATACAGAAAAATATTGTATACTGGCCATAGTCTTTGGTTTTGCCCAGCGCCGTAACTAAGCATTTAGCTACCGGGGCATATATATATATCCCGGGCATGCAAGACTCCATATCGTAGCTACCGGGGCATGCAATTATATATATATATATATATATATATATATATATATATATATATATATATATATATATATTATTACTATTATTATTATTTATTTCTTAGCAGACGCCCTTATCCAGGGCGACTTACAATTGTTACAAGATATCACAGTATTTTTACTACAATTACCCATTTATACAGTTGGGTTTTTACTGGAGCAATCTAGGTAATGTACCTTGCTCAATTGTACAGCAGCAGTGTCCTACACCAGTGATTGAACCCATGACCCTCCGGTCAAGAGTCCAGAGCTCTAACCACTACTCCACTACTTGCTATTTTTTTTTTTTTGGATGTTAGGAGTTAGGATGGTATTTACTCGCGCATGCAGGTTCAGACGCATTGATTGGACTAATGTATCCACAGGCGACCTAAGACTCACCCTTTCAACGGTGTCAGTAGTGCTCAACAGAAAAGAATGCATACAGAAAAATATTGTATACTGGCCATGGGCTTTGGTTTTGCCCAGCGCCGTAACTAAGCATTTAGCTGCCGGGGCATGCATATATATTATTATTATTATTATTATTATTTATTTCTTAGCAGACGCCCTTATCCAGGGCGACTTACAATCGTAAGCAAAAACATTTCAAGCGTTACAATACAAGTAATACAATAAGATATATATCATTGCATGCACCTCCGGTTGAAGCAACCTGAGGTGGATGGTAAGACTCCATTTCGTAGCTACCGGGGCATGCAAGACTCCATATCGCAATTATATATATATATATATATATATATATATATATATATATATATATATATATATATATATATTGTAGCGAGCACAGGGATTAACGGAGACACGCACACAATAGCTCTTTTAGGTAATGCAGTTTATTAAGCAGCTAACAGCAAGTCAGCGCCCTCTATGAACACACACACACAGCCCTTCCCCACACCAGAGCACTACTCTGCCTCTCAGGGTGACATTCACATATATATCAAACAACACCGGAAGGGTAATAACAATTACAGGGAAATGCATAGAACAGTACGCAAACTTTTACAGTAACAACAAATAAACACAACAACAATAATTCAGTTTCTCCCCTACCATAGTTCGTACTCCCAGCATCCACGGCTGCACATTAACCAAATGTAGGGGACTGGCTCCGGGCACAGCGCCCTATTCGACGACAGGTGGCAACGGCGAGTCAGTCCAGCCGTGCCCGTTACACAGCCCCCATCTTAGGGCCGAACGTCCCGCTGGCCCAACACTTAATGTCTCACAAAGTCAGAGAGTCCCGGGGGTGGTCGACGGATACGCTGGCCGCGCTGGAGCACAGGTGCAGCGGGCTGGGAGTCAGCTGGAGCCGGAATGCTCCTACCTGGGCCACCAGCTGGTGAACTATTCGGTGGTTGCAAGGGGGAAGCGCTTTCCCTGTCCTGGGAGCTGGCCTCCGGGCTGGCTGCAGGGACAACCGAGTTTGTTCCGGGGCGGTAGGGGGCCAAGCGGTCTTGGTGGAGCACAACTGCCCGGCTACGGGTCCGCAGCCGCACTCGAGAAGTCACCTCGGAGAGCCTCTCCAGAACAACACAGGGGCCCTCCCAGTTACTGGCCAGCTTGGGGCAGAGTCCCTTTCTTCGCCGAGGGCAGTGAGTATCGTATGCCCGTTTCTGGCGCTGGCCAGCTGAGGTGAGGTGCTTCCGAACGTAAACATGGGCAGTGTCCAATCGGTCCTGTAGCTGCTGGAGGTATTCCGGGCCGGTAGGTTCCGGAGTGTGGAGCTGAGGTGGCCGGCCAAACACAAGGTCCACTGGGGTGCGGAGCTCTCTCCCAAACATAAGAGCCGCTGGCGTGCACCCTGTAGATTCATGCACTGCAGTCCGGTAGGCCATTAGGACCAAGGGCAAGCATTGATCCCAGTCAGCTGGTGCTGGGAGGTCCACATGGTCAGCTGGGTGGCAAGGGTGCGGTTAAACCGCTCCACCAATCCATCGCTCTGTGGGTGTAGTGGGGTCGTCCTGGTTTTCTTAATACCCAGCCGCCTGCACACCTCACCAAACACCTGCGCTTCAAAGTTACGCCCCTGGTCACTGTGTAGCTCCTCGGGAACCCCAAACCGGCAGAACATGCCTTCCAGCAGTGCCTCCGCGCAGGTAGTCGCGCTCTGATCGGGGACTGCGTACGCCTCGGGCCATTTAGTAAAGTAATCCATGGCCACCAGGACGTACCGGTTGCCCCCCTCCGTCCGTGGAAACGGCCCTAAGATGTCCACACCGACGCGCTCTAATGGTGCCCCCACCTGGTATTTTGTCTTATTAACTTTAATTAACACCAACGATATTCATCCACAAATTAGTTCATTGTGTAAACATATCCCAGGGTTTCTACTGCGCATCTCCTTCTACCTTCCTTAGCTCCACACATTCCCACAATCCCCTTCTGCTACTGCACACTCTGAAAAGAGATCCCACTGGATGAGATTGTTTATTACATCTTTAAAGGGAGCGTATAAAACCAATGAACTACTCCTTTGCATGTTAAACTTATTTTCGATCAACCAATGAGTTAGAAATAAGTGTGCATGACATGGCCAGTGACTGTGACTTATTCGTGCTGCAAATGATTTGATGTTACACCACCACTCTCTTACTTCAGACAAACACCACAACCCCTAGTCCTTTACACATTTACACATTTTTTATAAACAAAACACAAAACATCCATATAAGATGGATATGTGTAAAAGATCTGAATCATTGATATGTCCAGAGGGTGAAACAATGTGGCAGGAAAATGGTTCATTTTTATGGGACAGCACTGGTAATGGAACCTAAGTTAAAAAAAAAATAAAAATAAAATCAGGAAGATAAGCTGTGTACCAAACATAGACAATAACTCAAAAGTGAATTAAGTTTCCGATTGTATACCTGGCTATACACAGTTACTACTGATATAAAGACATTTTGGCTCATCTAACCTAGGTCTATGGCATATCCTGAAAACAGATTATTACAAAAATATGATTTCAAACAGCATACAAATGTAAGGGGACAGAGAAAAATAATAATTTGAATCTATCTGTCTCTCTAATGCGGGTTCCTAAACATCACGTTGTAATTCTAATTACCTTTTCTTGTCCCTTGTCAAATCTACCCCATACTGTGCTGGCTTGGCCGCCTCCAGCATCTTCACCATCTCCGTCCAGCAAGGATACAACACCAGGAGAAGCAGGTCTTTTTTTACAAATCTGAAAAAAATACATTTGTATTTTAGATGTAATTTCTTGTCACGGGACATTATGTAAATGCTATTATCCATGGTGCTTACGACAAACATTTACACTTGGGTCTCTTTGAGAAAGACATTACTAAATCTCAACAAAGAATTTGCCATGCTTACAATTTGCCTTTGCTTATGTATACATATACATCTCCTGCCACGTAAACTCTAAACGATGAACATGACATATCAACAGTATGTACAGGATAGAATAAGAATTAGCAATGAAATGTTTAATCACAGTCTGATGAGGGATTATCCAGATGTATGTAAAACTGTGTGACATTCACAATCTTGTATATTATCATTAATGTATACTCTATAATGTTGATGCTAAGTTTCCTGTCAATTGGATAAACAGTTTGTAACAAATTGTGTGTGTGTGTGTGTACAGCCACCTCCACTTCATCCCCTTCGCAATGGATTTCATCCCCAGCTGGGGATAACAGAGCTGGTATAAAAATCCAACTGTAGTCTCCCTTGGAGCACCAGACAGTGGCGTGAATAAAGAGATTAGAAATTGCCCGCTTAGAGGGTATAAACTATCTCTTTAAAGTTTAAAATTACCAGCTTTTAGTGGTTGGTGTCCAGTCGTCATTTTTTACAGTTTCTTCGTTTCACTTTTCCTTTTGTTCAGTCATCCTGGTGCAATATATATATATATATATATATATATATATATATATATATATATATATATATATATATATATATATATATATAAAATAAAGAGCTAGTTATAACTTTTAAATGAATCTTAACCTCAAAAACACTATAAGGGGGTCCTCGAGTGGCTCACCTGGTAAAAGCGTGGTTGTGTGGTCATACAGCACAGGTTCGCGTCCTGGCTGTGCAAAGTTGTCGGTCTTCGCTGTGAATTCCAAAGGGAGCGTAACATTGGCTCTGGCACTCCCGTGGGTTAGGGAAGCAAAAACAAAAGGGACTGTTTCTCCTCATTGCGCTACAGTGAACCCTGCTGGCCGGGCGCCCTGTGAGCTCAAAAGCGGACACCTGCAGGGCTGGCCTTTGTCCTCCAGAGGTCAGTAGCTCGCTGACATCCGCTCTCGAGTTCCTGGGTGTAAAAGAGGATAATAGTTTGGTTGTGGGATCGGAGGACGCCCACTGAACCTTTGGATCTCCTGAGCTGTGTAAGGAATTGCTGCGATGAGGAGAAAAAATAATTGGACATTCCAAATTGGGGAGAAAATCGGGGGTAAAATAATTGGGCACACTAAATATATATATACATAACTTCACGTCTGTCCCCAGGCAGGACGATTGAGATATTCGGTAAAGAAACAATGCTATAATTAATCCCTGTAATTACGCCAATTACAGATGTTTCTTTTGCTCCTAAATTATATTGGGATGGTCAGTAAATCATTTGCTGACAATTGCATCATTCACAGAAGGTGTGCGGCAGGTGTGGGATTAATTGGGCCTATTTATATCCCCATCGCTCACAACTTCTTAATTTCATTTTCAGAAATTGTAAAACAGTTTGTGTTAACTCTATAGACACCAGCCCCCTATATACCAACTAAAGTCCATTTATATTAAATATTTAAGTACGAGCATCCCAGGGAGAAAACTAGAATAGCAAATGAGCAAGTGTGCTCAGGTCAGCGCTTTGTGGTAACTGCAGGTATTTGCATCACACTGCTGAATGACCAATAGCCACCCAGTACTGTACATTGCAAATGGGCTGTTTCATCTGAGCTCAACTGTGTTAACCCTGACCTAGTCGAGGTTAGTGAACCCTGTTGTTCTGATTATCAACATAATGTCAATAAATCTTACAACACTGCATCACACACTTAAAGCAGTTTTTGGCAAAAACACCCACCACCACTGTCAAGTGCATAGGAAAAACAACCATAGTTTAACTGCAGTGGAGAAGATTGGATTTAAATAATTGCAAAATACTGCATGTTTGTATATTGAAATAATGAACATGTTAATGATTATTAAAAATACCAATTGTAGTTGTTTTCAGACAAACATAAAAATGTAGGCCACTGTTTAGTGTCTGAAGGGGACACGGTATGCTAACCAAAGCCCATGGCAAGTATACAATATTTTTCTGTATGCATTATTTTCTGTTGAGCACTACTGACACCGTTGAAACGGTGAGTCTTAGGTCGCCTGCGGATACATTAGTCCAATCAATGCGGCTGAACCTGGTGTGTAATCCCAAGGTAACTGCTCACAGTTAACACGTTTTAATACGTTAATTCACGTTTTAAGTAATACAGTGTCCCCTTCAGACATGTTAAAGGAGAAATTCGGAAATAACATACAAAACTATGCGCGAGTAAATACCATCCTACCGGGGCATGCAAATATATATATATATATATATATATATATATATATATATATATATATATATATATATATATATATATATATAAATTGCATGCATCTCCGGAATGAAGCAACCGGAGGTGGATGGAAAGACTCAATATTGCAGCTACAGCATACAAACATTCTAAAATTTATAAACAAAATAGGTGTATTTTTTCCTCCAATACCTCTCAGTTAATTATTATTATTTGTTTCGTTAATTCAATACAATCTAGGTAGCGATATATATAATTGTTATTTTTTTTTCTTTTTTTTTTTTTTGGATGTTAAGAGTTAGGATGGTATTTACTCGCGCATAGTTTTGTATGTTATTTCCGAATTTCTCCTTTAACATGTCTGAAGGGGACACTGTATTACTTAAAACGTGAATTAACGTATTAAAACGTGTTAACTGTGAGCAGTTTCCTTGGGATTACACACCAGGTTCAGACGCATTGAATGGACTAATGTATCCGCAGGCGACCTAAGACTCACCGTTTCAACGGTGTCAGTAGTGCTCAACAGAAAATAATGCATACAGAAAAAATATTGTATACTGGCCATGGGCTTTGGTTTTGCCCACCGCCGTAACTAAGCATTTAGCTACCGGGGCATGCAAATATATATATATTTGTGGCACACTCTACAACCCGGTTTCTCAGAGACGTCGGATTCAGCGGCGAAGAGTTGCGTCGCACAGTGAAGAACTTATCTGAAGCAGCAGAGAGGAGCAGCACCTGGCTGTGGTTGAGACGGAAAGATTCTGGCTGGGGATCCCAAGCACAATAGAAAGAAAGAAATGCTGATGTACAGGTAAGTAAGCTGGGCTGAGTTGAGTGGGGGACGGAGGGGGGTCATGCTGGGACGCCAGAATCACCGTCGAGCCCTCTTGAAGTGTCGTGGGCTAGTCGGCGAAACACTGAGGATGGAAGGTGCCCACTTGAAAACCCCAGAGATGTACCCTACTTAGCTCAATCCAGACGGTTGTCATGCTGATGCGCTGGGGAGGCCGCACTTTGGTTGATCCCCGGAGCCAGCATCGCAGCCGTCGTGTGTGCTGATGCGCCAGGGAGGCAAAATAAGCTGATCCCTGGAGCCAGCATTACACTTCAGCCATTAACACCAGACAGAAGGAAACGTAAATGGATGGAGACACATATGGATCACATTAGTTTACTGTAAAGCTACGTCTTAGTTGGTGCTTATCTTGGCGAGAGCCGAGTTCAAATCAGCATGAAGTTTTAACATCTACTCTTGTGTAATGGAAATCATATATATATATATATATATATAAATTGCATGGACCTCCGGAATGAAGCAACCGGAGGTGGATGGAAAGACTCAATATTGCAGCTACCGGGGCATGCAAGTCTCCATATCGTAGATACCGGGGCATGCAATTATATATATATATATATATGATGGAGAGGCATATTCCCATTCCCTTAATAGTTAGGATGGTATTTACTCGCGCATACACTCTAAATCTGGGGTTGATACTGTGGAGGAAGCTTTTAAGGTGCTTCGAAGAACCTTTTTACTAGGGTTCCATGAGGAACCTTACAAATAAGGATCTTTTAAGAACCTCAAGGTTCTACTTGGAACCTTTTATGTTTATTTACAAACTTACATGCATAATATTATATATATATATATATATATATATATATATATATATATATATATATATATATATATATATATATAATATGCGTGTCTGCATAATTTGTCTGGTTAAATAACATGCTAGGAATTACTGGTTTGCAATATCAATAAAAACAAAGAAATACTTTTTATAGAAACCCTTTATTACGGGTAGAGCAATAAAATAAATAAATACAGTATAGGAGTTATACTTTTAATTATAACACATAAATGCATACAAATAAAACAGTCTGTATATGTTTCATTACCCTTAGAATAACAAATACACAAATAAGTGAAAGGCTGACAACATTTCTTGACAGGTAGATATATAAATATATTAATTATAACTAATCATAATATATTATCCATAATGTAATTAATTTAATTACAAACAAAACAAGCAAAAACCTAACTTTAGTCACAAGTATTTTATAAAACAAGTATTATAAAAAATATTAACACATTTATTTATTTTTATTTATTTATTTATTGCATTTAGATAGCGCTTTTTATACAAAAGTATCGCAAAGCACTGTATAGTACATAGCAGGAAAAAAATCACAATCCGTTTCTATAGCAGGTCACACATATAACTGCTACACTCAGCCCATTTAAATACAGATTTAAACAGTATACACAATACAAAAGCACCAATTTTAAAGTTACATTAAAACCCACTAAGATAAGCGAGCCATTTTATAAAAGTGTGTTTTTAGTCTTGACTTGAAAACTGTAATGGACCCAGATTTCCTGATAAACGAAGGCTGAGCATTCCAGAAAAAAGCCCTGCCTCCCGTGTTGTTTTGTTGACCCTAGGAATAACCAGCAGCCCCACATCCTGTGATTTCAGAGTGTGGTTTGGAAGATACGGTGTCAGTAACTCCTGTAAATAATGAGGCGCTAATCCATTCAGGGCCTTATAAGTTAACAGCAAAATCACCATTTAAAAAAGTACATTACAATAATCAATTCTAGATGAAACAAAGACATGTATTATTCTCTCGGCATCAGATACAGAAATAATTAGAACATAAGAAGGTTGTTTCTTTTATTATTTATTTCTTATTTCTGTTTGTTGTTAGTAGCTTATTGATCCCAGAATCTCATCAAGCAGCTTCTTGAAGAATCCCAGGATGTCAGCTTCAACAACATTATTGGGGAGTTGGTCTAAGTTTGGCTATATTTCTCAAATGGTAAAAATATACTTTAGTAACTTCCCTAGTATGAGTCTAAAATGATAGATCAGACTCAAAGATTACCCTCAAACTCTTAATTTCGACTTTAAATTTTGATGAGAGACTGCAAGGGTCGTGCTCATGTAATCCTACATTTCCTTTTAGTTGGTTCTGTGAGCCCACTAGCATAACCTCTGTTTTATCTCAATTCAACATTAGGAGATTCTGTGACATCCAATGCTTGATGTCTGTAAGGCAAGTAGCTAATAACACCCAGGCAGAAGAATGTCCTTGCTTTAGGGACAGATAACAGGTGGTTATCATCAGCATAGCTGTATACAACTGTAAGTTGCCCTGGGTAAGGGTGTTTGCTCAAAAGAAAAAAAAAAAAAAATAGTAATCCCTGAGCCTGTGGTTATTATAGCAGAACCAACACCCTTATTGCTTTCCCGACCTGGCGCCTGACAAAAGAAAGTTTACTATTCCCACTATACTAGGTGGAGTTTTCTGATCTTTTTGGAGTACCCAAAATACATTTCTCAATATAATATTAGGCTGTTTTTTCTCTGTGGGTATTTGATATTGTACACAAAATACAAGGAAAAAAGAAGCCCAAATCTCTGGGTGAGGGCCTCAGGTTATTATTATTTGTTTATTTAGCAGACACCTTTATCCAAGGCTTACAGAGACTAGGGAGTGTGAACTATGCATCAGCTGCAGAGTCACTTACAATTATGTCTCACCCGAAAGACGGAGCACAAGGAGGTTAAGTGGCTTGCTCAAGGTCACACAATGAGTCAGTTTGCCGAGGTGGGATTTGAACCGTGGACTTCCTGGTTACGAACCCTTTTCTTTAACCACTGGACCACACAGCCTCCTCAGCAAGTAAATGTTGTCCATTCATTCTCAGACCAATTTTTGTATCAAGATGGAAGGGGTTTCCCCAGATAATGACAGGTGTGGGAGTTGTAGGGTCCTTAAAAAATAAAAAATAAAAAAATAAAAAACAGAAAAATAAATCACTTACACTGTATTTTAAAAATAAAATGCTGACGCAGCATCTTACGTTATATTGTGATCATCTTTATTTGCATATTCCCATTCCCTTAATTCTTCAATTTCAACACCATCCCTCTCCCCTGATGTAATAATTTATAGCTGTTAGTTTTTAATACTTTTCATGTATTGTATTTGATGCCATGGGCTAGAAGAATTGGAGGTAATTCTATTTATAAATTCACTGTTTGGCAACAGCAGTTCAAAAAATATATATATATATATATATTCCGAATGTTTTCGTTAGAGACAAAAATCCAAAGTTTTTAATACAGGTGATTTATTTATTTACTTATTTATTTATTTATTAATCATTTTCAGCATCTTTAAACAGCTTGTTCAGTGGTAACCACGCACTGGATACTGAAGTAAACTGCAGCTACGTTCCAGCATGAATGAGACACGGACAGTGCGCCACGTTCAACCTTGACCTCTGTACACCAGAAGCAGTTTATAGTAGATTTATGTACATTTAAAGCAACATTGTCTTTGTTCATGATGATATATGATAAGTGTATTAGTTTGGTTCTCAAACAAACAAACAAAAAAATCCTTGCATGTTTTTTGCCCCGCCCCAAGTGTAAAAACAAATATTCTCTGACAGCATATAGACAGTACGTGTTTTCCGCAGCAAACAGATTCTTACGGTCTCTGTTCATGATGACAAAGAGTTTAACTGAGTGCATTGTTTCGATATGTTTGATTGGTCTCGCAGCAGTATGGGTAAAAATAGACTGAATGGCCTTGCCCTGCTAATATGTGCGGACATGTCCCAGGAGGAAGTGTTACAGCGTTTCGATAGATCAGGCCATAGGAGGATTAGCAAACCCTGATTTAAAGTAAAGTCTTCTAAATCAGTTTTTAATTGTGGCATCATACAGTCTCAGCAGTCCGATCAGTCTTAGCATTAGTATCAGCAATCTTACCAGTCCCAGCAGTGTCAGCACCGGTCTTACCAGTTTCAGCACCAGTCTTACCACTCCCAGCAGTAGCAGCACCAGTCCCAGCAGTGGCAGCACCAGTCTTACCAGTCCCAGCAGTGGCAGCACCAGTCTTACCAGTTCCAGCAGTAGAAGCACCACTCTTACCAGTCCCAGCAGTAGCAGCACCAGTCTTACCAGTCCCAGCAGCATCAGTCTTACCAGTTTCAGCAGTAGCAGCACCAGTCTTACCAGTCCCAGCAGTAGCAGAACCACTTACCAGTCCCAGCAGCACCAGTCTTACCAGTTCCAGCAGTAGCAGCACCAGTCTTAACAGTTCCAGCAGTAGCAGCACCAGTCTTACCAGTTCCAGCAGTAGGAGCACCAGTCTTACCAGTTCCAGCAGTAGCAGCACCAGTCCTGCCAGTCCCAGCAGTGTCAGCATCAGTTCCAGAAGTAGCAGCACCAGTCTTACCAGCTCCAGTTGTAGCATCAGTGTCATCAGTGTCAGCATTAACTTCAATAGCAGTGAACCAAACGCATGTCTCTCAATGAAGGTATAAACCCATCTACGTGTTCATATCTATAACTTCTATTCTTCTTGTCCTTTTAATATCACATATTTCTAACAGTGTGAATAGGGTAATTTTAGGAATTTGTTGTATCGCTTTGCAGTTTGCATTAATAGTCTCCAGGCTTTAAAATATGATAAATTTCACCTTCGTAACATGAACAGGATATGCACAGGGTTTTGTTTTTTTTTTTAGACAAAAATTTGATTTTTGCCTCAGTAAAAATCTATTCCTAGCTAAGTCCCAGGTAACATTAAACTGGTAAGATGGACCATGTCTAGGCAAAATGATCACATGCTTGACATGATAAAACAAGCCCCACCTTGCCCAGACTTAGAGCCAAAGGATTGTATGAACATGTGCCCATACTCACCTTGCCCAGTCAAGCAAAAGGATCAGCTGTTTAATATCATACAGCATAATGCATCTTGACCAAACAACATGGTCAATAAAGTCTGCTATGTGAGCCAATTAATATATATATATATATATATATATATATATATATATATATATATATATATATATATATATATGTTTCTCTACAGCAGTTGAATTGACAGTAGAAAGTTATGTAAAATAGTTTTTTAAAGAAAACCTTTTTTTCATGAAAGAATATTTGTCTGTTAGTTAAAAGGACAGCTTGAAATTGTGTTTAGTTTTTCCTGAAGCTTACAGTACTCCCGAAAACATTTGTGGATCACTCACTTTTTTCCTTTGCACTTTAAGATATATGCTGTTTGTTGGCAACTGAAACTGCCCCTCCTCTAAAGTGATCAGATTGAATAGAGGTACAGTACTTGTGTCTCCCAATACCAATGCATCAAATTAACTTCATAAGCAGAATTACATTGATTTTTTTCTATCATGTAATTGAAAAACCCTGTTAGAAATAATATGTAGTGCCTCTTTTTCTTATTAAATCTGTTTGTGTGTTTACGTCTTTGTCTACATGCCTGGTGACATACGAACAGAAAAATAGCTAAGCTTTTCTCGGCAGCCAAATGTTTATGTTTATAATGTTGTGTGCGAGCAGGAAGGCGTGGCCACTGGACTGTGTGTGTGTGTGCGCTTTGTGATTTGGGATTTGGTGTTTAATGTTATGTTAATGTTCTGTTGTTAGGCACACTGGACCTGCAAGGCGGTGTAGCCTACATCCTAGCCCGCGAAAGAACGCTTACTCAACTGTTCAAGTAATGCGCACCATTTCAGACGCTGTCATATATTGACACCGTAAACTACAATACTTAATGCTTTGTCACACAATTACCAGGAATTATTATTCAGTACTGTATTTTAAAGTTGTTTTTTTATTTTTTTACAGTAGTACTAAAATAAAATTGTTTTCAGTTTGCATGAGTGACAAATTATATTAAACACCATGGTTTTAAAAGAACGTCGATAAAAAAAGTCTCATTTAATCAAGAGAAAAAGATAGTAATTTGTGTTTTATTATTTTCGTACCAGAACCGCCCGAGAAATCGTAGCAGTGAAGCAAATCTTATGTTTACCTCATACTTAATACTCATGTATCCTAGAAATCGTCATTAAACAATAGACTTAATGAAACATTTTACGTCAGAAAGTTCCCAGAAGTATCATAAGTATTACCCTTTTCCTCTCTCAGTTCAGCCCAATTGATTATCGTCATCAAGTTTAGTAAAAAAAAAAAATTAAAAAAAATTACCTCAGAAATTCTATCATTGACCCGCATCATTAACAAAAGCAAAATAACCTTTTTTTATTTTACTCGTGGATGTTGTAGAGCTGTCTGTACGTCTTTAGTTTATATTTTTTCATTCATTCACACAAATAAAGATAATTAGCGTTATTAAAAGGTTTTACTCACCTCTCAGTGAAGAAAGCTCTCCCGCCTGTGAAGAAACGTTGAACACCTGCCTCTCGCTGTGGGTTGCGATGGCAGCTGATTGGTTGAGAGGGCAACCGCTGTTGCTGGGGCATTTCTTCGTCGACCGCGCTTTTTCTACTTTTAGTAGTTAAAAAATTTCAAACAGCCTTTTGCCAGCGATAGCATAATGCATTTATTTATGTATTTATTTATTTATTTATTTATTTATTTATTTATTTATTCATGTTGTATTGTGTTGTGCAGGGGCATCTTGCCCTGAGGTTTTATTATTGTGTTGAAGGTCGTATGGGTGTCTCCTACATATTTATCCAATTAAAGGTTCTTTTCAAGATGGATACAAATGGAAATAAACTACAATACACATGTTATACATACATATACTATTATGAATTCTAGTTAAATATTTGGAAGTAGCAGCACCAGTCTTACCAGCTCCAGTTGTAGCATCAGTGTCATCAGTGTCAGCATTAACTTCAATAGCAGTGAACCAAACGCATGTCTCTCAATGAAGGTATAAACCGACCCGGACAGCCGGGGGAGTGAGACTCACTTCCCCCCTGAGGGAGCCCTGTGCGGACAGTGCGATATGGAAAGGAGCAGAGGTGGGGAGGAGGAGGAACAAAAAAGAGGTATGACACAGGCCCGGTTTTTGGGATGGAACCGCATAACAGTCTCGCGTTTTGATTGGTCCATGTCTGTCACATGAATATGTCGTCACACGAGTGGAAAAGCGTGCAGGCATTTTTAACATTGTGATCAGATAGAGTGATCTGCTTTCCACAACCTTACCATTAAAATATAATGTGGTATTACACTGTACTGATATTACAAACTATGAGGAATTACTTTATATAAATTATCATGTTATGCACGAATGTAAGAATTGGCTTTCTGTGGTGGTGTACTTTTTTCTTTCAAGTAGCATATATCGATAATCGTTTTTGCGATATATTTTAATATAAAACATATACGCTATTGCAGTTTTGTTACAGAATACATTAGTTTATCTCTAATGTAATCACAGTTTTACATATAGACTGCCCCTGTTTTCATTTACGTCGCAAATTCTGGGCTGCTTTGCTTTTCAGATAATGTCCCAAATTCTGGGCCGATTTGGTTTGCAGATAACATCCCAATTTCTGGGCCGCTTTGGTTTTTAGATAACGTCCCAAATTCTGGGCCGCTTTGGTTTTTAGATAACGTCCCAAATTCTGGGCCGCTTTGATAACATCCCAATTTCTGGGCTGCTCTGGTTTTCAGATAACGTTCCGAATTCTGCATTTTCGAATTCAGGCCAGTTTTTGAGCTATTCTGCTTAGCTGACAGCCGAGTTTCTAAGTCATGCATGCACAGTTTACCATAAACTGGACCGTTAACTCATTTAAGAGTACATGAATCAAAGTTAATGTATTTTTTACTCTCCTCAGAAAACATTTAGGAACATGGTATACCAAAAAAAAAAAAAAAGGTCATCTCATTTGCTTATGTAATGTCCATCAATATATAGTGAGGCATAGGGGTTTATCAGAACTTCTGGGTTTAAGAGACCAGTGACCTTCAACAACTTCAAATAAATCCTATTGTATTGTATTAGTCAGCATTTCCCTTATCTATTCCTGATCATTTATACTGTAGGTCAGGGGTTTTCAACCTTTTTTTGAAACTGTAGCCCTTCTATCTGGAGGTTTCAGCTCGAGTACCCCTTTACAATTTTCGCTCAACTGAACGGTACCTCAGTTACAATAAAATGGAGAATAATCTGATGACCCCCCCCCCCACTGTTTATTTAATAAGTCTGGGTGACAAACTGCTGGTTTAGGACAGAACAACAAACAGTAAGCTTAATTCTTAAAACTTTTAACTACAAGTATTTGGATGCACAGAATTAAAAAGACAAGTATTAGGTTAGGAGCACACCTATTTTTTGTAACTTTGACGGCCTTTTGTAAAAGTTTGAAGACCTTTTGATACCCAGCATACACTGCAATACCCAGCAAAGTTATACACTGATATTCTGATAGCACAGCAATTCAAATGAAGTTTGTAATTGGTTGTGTTCCTCAAATACACAATAAAAAGTTATATTTATAGGGTATACAGTTATACAGCGATACAGTGGTTTCGGACATCTAAGAACAGGTACTGCGAGCATCTGGATTCATACTCAGAGGTACTCTGTAGCCTCCTGGGACATTCACAGCTTGTTTGACACCCTCTTGTAGTTGCCCGTTTCTGCATATAAAGCAAAATGCTGTTTGTCAATCTCTCTTTTTTCTTATAAATCAGTCTTTGCAAGAATCATTCCAAAAACACTTGAATCAGTTAGGCACTACAGGCCTTTAAATTGCAGTACCAATTTGCAAGTTGCTAAGTGGTTGCGTTCCTCAAATTTGCAGTGCAAAGTGATATCTTAAAGAATAGGGTATGTAGTGCTTTTTTTCGCCTCCCCTTGCTTTTGGTGCAAAACTGTGCTCTGATACACTCAGGCTGATACTGTGATCACAAAACACTTGGAATGGACTTAAATTGGTGCTTCTGTACTCTTTTTAGATGCACAACAATCTTAGCTAAAGAAAATGGGTTCCTTCGAGTTCGTAAGACCCACGACCGCCATTAGCTGAGCCTTACCCCGATGGTGTTTTTATAATGGGATTTGCCATAGGGAAGGGGGTGGTCTCTTATCGTACCCGTATCTCCACGACCCCTGGGCCAACAAACTCAGAAGGACATTCTTTGCATACACAAGAGTCTTAGCTAAAGAAAGACATCAGCCACGGGTTCAAACGCCACCCCACCGCCAGATGGTGGCCGTTGCCCCAAAGGGGTTTTATAATGGGATTTCCCATAGACATTTTTCAGGGTGCTGTATCTTGGGTTCCGGGGGTCCCCAAGACTTGAAAATCGGTATGGAGGTCCACCTCGGGGCCCCTGTCGATCCCTCCAAGCAACGTGTCCCCAGCTAGAAAGGACACCAGTTTAGACTTTTTTTGCCAACCTGGAGCTCAAAAGCTATTGGAAATGCAACCTTGACATTCCATCATGCTGAAAATGTGAAAATTTGTTGAAAATGTAGCATTTGAAAACGGGTGGCTCCCTGTGAAAGAGGGCCCCCAGACATGACCCTAGGAAGTTCAACCCGGTTTCTAGGCCCCGGGGTCATGGAGATATGACCCCGAAAAGGGTAGTTTTTGGACATTTTTGACAGGGCGTATCTCGGGTTCTGTGGGGGTTAGGAACTTGATTTTTTTTTTTTGCGTTGGGGCCCCATGGGGCCCCGCACAAGGAGTCACTATTTTTATGGTTCAAATGCCAGGACGGCTTGGCAAAGTGAATTTTTTCGTCATGACATGAGTTTTTGGGTGAACCACCACACCTTTTTAGGGGGTGGTTTGGGGTGCTCCCCTGAGTCTATATCACTTTGAATGGTGGTTCTACGTGCTCGGGTTCGAGAGATATGCCTGAAAATGTGTTTTATAACACTGCCATAGACATGAATGGGGCTGAATACCCGAAAATATATTTTGCAAAGAATTGCTAAGGTGGGTGTATGCGTGCAGGGGTTGTATGGTGGGTGTATGCGTGCAGGGGTTGCATAGTGGTGTGTGCGTGCAGGGGTTGCATGGTGGGTGTATGCATGCGGGGGTTGCATGGTGGGTGTATGCGTGCAGGGGTTGCATGGTGGTGTGTGCGTGCAGGGGTTGCATGGTGGGTGTATGCGTGCAGGGGTTGTATGGTGGGTGTATGCGTGCAGGGGTTGCATAGTGGTGTGTGCGTGCAGGGGTTGCATGGTGGGTGTATGCATGCAGGGGTTGCATGGTGGGTGCATGCGTGCAGGGGTTGCATAGTGGTGTGTGCGTGCAGGGGTTGCATGGTGGGTGTATGCGTGCAGGGGTTGCATGGTGGGTGTATGCGTGCAGGGGTTGCATGGTGGGTGTATGCATGCAGGGGTTGCATGGTGGGTGCATGCGTGCAGGGATTGCATAGTGGTGTGTGCGTGCAGGGGTTGCATGGTGGGTGTATGCATGCAGGGGTTGCATGGTGGGTGTATGCGTGCAGGGGTTGCATGGTGGTGTGTGCGTGCAGGGGTTGCATGGTGGGT
Source organism: Acipenser ruthenus (assembly GCF_902713425.1). Taxonomy (NCBI): domain Eukaryota; kingdom Metazoa; phylum Chordata; class Actinopteri; order Acipenseriformes; family Acipenseridae; genus Acipenser; species Acipenser ruthenus. The sequence goes on along the minus strand of NW_026708159.1, from coordinate 97,546 downwards.
GTATGCGTGCAGGGGTTGTATGGTGGGTGTATGCGTGCAGGGGTTGCATAGTGGTGTGTGCGTGCAGGGGTTGCATGGTGGGTGTATGCATGCAGGGGTTGCATGGTGGGTGTATGCGTGCAGGGGTTGCATGGTGGTGTGTGCGTGCAGGGGTTGCATGGTGGGTGTATGCGTGCAGGGGTTGTATGGTGGGTGTATGCGTGCAGGGGTTGCATGGTGGTGTGTGCGTGCAGGGGTTGCATGGTGGGTGTATGCATGCAGGAGTTGCATGGTGGGTGTATGCGTGCAGGGATTGCATGGTGGTGTGTGCGTGCAGGGGTTGCATGGTGGGTGTATGCGTGCAGGGGTTGCATGGTTGGTGTATGCATGCAGGGGTTGCATGGTGGTACACGTGTGTGGAGGGGAATTGGAGTTCAGGTTTTGCGCACAAGAGGGGCGGGGAAAAGACTGGGAAGGGTAGGGTAAAAGAAAAATTACTACAAGCATTTATTTTCACTTTCGACTCCCAGTCTCCTTACCATCACTTTATGATTTTATTTTGTGATTATTTAATTATTGTCAAAATAAACGGCCTTCATCTACTCACAGTTGCAGTCTCATTTCTGTCCAAAAAGAACCTGAAACACTACAATATATTGATGGACGTTACATAAGAAAATGAGATGTCCTTTTTTCGGAATACCATGTTCCTTCCCAAAAATGTGTTTTAATATTAGCCTTTAATAAAGGAAAACGGCTGCTTTAATTAATTTTCATGTATCTATTTCAGTGCAATGTAGTTTCTTCATGTAATAAGAAATACGTTTAACATTTACATTTTTGTTTTTTTCATTAAAAAAAAAAAAAAAAAAAAAAAGATTTCTGGGGAGAGTAAAAAATACATGAACTTTGATTAATGTACTAAGGGTTACTCTCAAATAAATTCACGATCCAGTTTATGGTAAACTGTGCATGCATGACTTAGAAACTCGGCTGTCAGCTGATTCCCCAAAACTGGGCTGAATTCGGAAATGCAAAGCGGCCCAGAATTTGGGACGTTATCTAAAAACCAAGGCTGCCCAGAATTTGGGACGTTATCTAAAAACCAAAGCGGCCCAGAATTTGGGACGTTATCTAAAAACCAAGGCGGCCCAGAATTTGGGACGTTATCTAAAAACCAAGGCGGCCCAGAATTTGGGACATTATCTGAAAAGCAAAGCGGCCCAGAATTTGGGACGTAAATAAAAACAGGGGCAGTCTATATGTAAAACTGTGATTACATTAGAGATAAACTAATGTATCCTGTAACAAAACTGCAATAGCGTATATGTTTTATATTAAAATATATCGCAAAAACGATTATCGATATATGCTACTTGAAAGAAAAAAGTACATCACCACAGAAAGCCAATTCCTACATTCGTGCACAACATGATAATTTATATAAAGTAATTCCTCATAGTTTGTAATATCAGTACAGTGTAATACCACATTATATTTTAATGGTAAGGTTGTGGAAAGCAGATCACTCTATCTGATCACAATGTTAAAATGCCTGCACGCTTTTCCACTCGTGTGACGACATATTCATGTGACAGACATGGACCAATCAAAACGCGAGACTGTTATGCGGTTCCATCCCAAAAACCGGGCCTGTGTCATACCTCGCTTGTCCTGCTGCTCCAACACTAGCTACCTTAAGAGCCGGTACGATGCGGTCAATGGGTGAAGTTCGTCAGGAGTACTGCATGAAAAAAAAAAAAACGAGTGTGTTGTCGTGGCAGTTGGTGATCAAAGAAATAAAACAAAATAAAATCAATAAATAATAATGTCATAGACTTAAAGTCATACCTTTGAAGTCATAATGCATTGCAAGTGTTATTAGGGAATGTTGTGCTGTGTTTTCAAGCGCTTCAATGTGACAGCGGGTGCGTTCACGGAGATCAAGAGCAGCCGGAGATCAAGAGCAGCCGCCGCAGGGGAGGGATACCATGGTAAATAGGTTACCTATTTACCATGGTATCTCTCCCCTGGGTGCGTTGTGTTTTGGTGAGCAGGAAAGCAGCGGGCGGGATGGCGAGCTTGTCCTGCTGCTCCAACACAAGCTACCTTAAGAGCCGGTACGATGCGGGCAATGGTTGAAGTTCGTCAGGATTACTTCATTGTCGATGTAGTCCATGAGGATTTACCCATTTTTTTCAAAATCTTGCATATGATTCAGTTTAGGTGTACATGGATTTTGTGTGGGAAACTGTATTTTGCTCTGGAATTTAATTCTCACCTTCATGCCTTCAAAATAGAGGCTTTGCATGAGTGGTGTACATTAACACCTGGCAATGAAGTTGACTACCATGCACTAGATGCTTATGAAGACAGTGATGGATGTTTATATATTGCACCTCATCATACTGTGTATAAGGTACTGCTTGCATTTAAAACTGTGATATTAATTACAATGGCAGGTTAACATTGGTGCTTATTTTTCTGATTAATTTTATGTTTTTTTGTTCATTAGGTGAAGAAATAGATGGTGAGACTCTTTTAGGTCTGACAGAACATATGATTGGAAAGATCTTCCGAACTATGAAGGACCAAGTCAAATTTTTAAAGGCTCTCGAGAACCTTAAAAGGTATGTAATGACAAATATATTATACATTATGTTAGTCTATTGTTGTGTTTTAGTATTTACATTTAAATACCACATACTATACAGGAATCACTTTGAAAAGTATAAATTACTACTACCAGTACGCTTTTTGTATTGTAATGTTGTATTGTAAGAAAGATGTATATTATGGGAGTACATTTCTTTATGGAAACACACAGAGAGAGAGAGAGAGAGAGAGAGAGAGAGAGAGAGAGAGAGAGAGAGAGAGAGAGAGAGAGAGAGAGAGAGAGAGAGAGAGAGAGAGAGAGAGAGAGAGGTATTTTCACTAGTTTAATTCCTGAAAATGAGGACTGGGAATGTATGGTTTTAAACTTCTGTGTAGAAAATTAATATGGCTGTTATATTATAAGGCTCTGTTTAAATATCAAGTCTTTAGATATTTTCAGGTGATTAAAATTATGAAATATTGTTTTTTTTGTTGTTTTTTGTATTTTCATAGAACAAAAGCAAATGAGCATATTGTTTCAGAGAAGGTGCTACCAGTAGAATGCAGAGAAGTGCCACAAACCTCAACAAGTGTTCATGTTTGGACCGCATGTTATACATTGCCTATATTTCCTCCAGTTGTACAGATGGCCCTTGATAGAAAGGACATTGGTTTCAAATCAAAAGACAAATCTGCCCTTCGTGCAGCTCTAATACAGACTCTGTTTGATGACCTCAGCAAATATACGCTGTAAGAACTGAGATTTCGGTGTTTGTTTTAGATACATAGGCAACCAATTTTAGAATAATTACATAACATAAAATAGCATATTCATTTTTAAAATGATTACTATTTTTTTTTTAAATCTATCATAACAGCAATATTTTATTCAAGAGAAAAAGTTTTATTAAATTCATTTTCATAATGCTTTTCAGCATGTTTTTTTTGTAAATTAAAGCAATTGTAAAATGCAACTGTATTTCATGACATTATTTCTCAAATATATATTTTTCTTACAATTCACTTACAATTCATATGCCTATATTATTTTCTAATCTGTATATTTAGGTATCCAGACCACATAATGTACAGTACTGTGCTAAGTACTTTGTGCTGTAAGTACAGATTTCTAAGGGATGACAGCCAAACTGGATATGTGAGTATACATTTGGTAGTTATATTCATAAAAGAAATAGTCGAATAAACATTAATTTGTCAAAATTATGCAGCGTTAAATATATTTTTACTAGTTGATATGTATTTTTTATAGCCAGATAATGGACATAGGTTTAACTTTCTATCATTGTTTCAGGCTACTCTACTTGAAATACTGAGAAATAAATTCAAAAAAGAGAGAAAGACACTTATTTCAGTGGAGACTGTAGAAGACATGAAAAAAAAGTTTGGTGCTGTGGGTCGAGGAAGGAAGCGTGCACCAGAGCAACAGCAACCGCTCATGAAAAAGAGAAGAGAATCTGTAAGCCTAACTCTTGGATCTGCATTGACAGAAATAGATTGAAATAGAATTACATACTTTATATATGTACATACATGCGATTGTGTAGTTTATTAGCTAATTGGCTTTCATGGAGAGTACTTGATCTTTAGCATTTTTCCAGAGTAAAGAAAAGCACAGAGAATACATGCAGTAAATGCCTGATCATAAGTATTGAATTACTTAACGTTATGATACATATTGCAGATGCAAAGTGAGGAGTTCCCAGGAGAAGACGAGCATAGTATTGCCAAACACTTGGACTCCATAAGAAAAGAAATAACGAAATTGAGGCCGAACATTGAAGCCATATGTGACAGCATGAATAGAACTGTACACACTCGGGAAAGAATGATGGAGAAGAAGTCCACTGAAGAAGTCCTTGGTCTGTTTCCATTCCTAAAGCATCCTAAACTGGTAGGTACTAGTTTTTATTCTACTATGGTGATTGATGAGAAATTAATATTTTTAGTTATAAGCATGTATAATCACTTTAATTAGTCCTCCTAGGTGACCTTTCTGCATCAGCAATCCACCTGCTCCAGCTTTTACAAAACTCCACTGCTCCTGGTTTTTCCCATGCAACTTCTTTCTGCTCGCATTCAGTTTAGTTTGATTTTGTTTTATTTATTGATTTTTTTAACTACTACATTATTTGTAAGTATTCAACTCTTTTTTACAGCTGTGTATATCGCCTTGGATAAAGGCATATGATAAATAAATAAATATAATAATAACTTTAGCATCTGTATTTTAGCTGTTGCACGAAGTAGAACTACGTTTTGGAGTAAACTTGGAACGGAAGCATTGTTGCTGTTGCCAGCTTTGTTTCGAGAGAGGGAAAATCTGTTTGTTGTTGACCAAGTAAGTTAATTGAGCTCTACTTTTTAAATGTAGCTTAACTGAATTGATGTTTTCAATGTTAAATACAAAGTCAAATTATCATTTAGAGATATCTCAAAATGAGTTTGAAATATCTCCAAATTAATTCCTGATATCTGTAAACCATTTTGAGATATCTTAAAATATGTTAAGATATCTCTAATTATTTCAAAATATTTTAAGATATATTCAACTGATTTAAGGATATTTTGAAATATTTAAAGATATCTGTTAAATATTTAAAGGTATCTCTTAATTTGGCTTGCCATAAATGTGTACTTAATGAATTATGAGGGAGACTTGTAGGCAATTAACAGGAGTTTAAGACGTTCCTCGCTGTTTTAAGTGAGATCCGACAGTTAAAATGTTTTTAAAGGGAGGAATATTACGAAATCCCTTTAAAGTAGCCGCAGCCCCACCACACGAGCCGCCACTGCTTGTAGGTATGGTGAGATGCTGCTGAAGTACAATTTCACATAATTTATTGTTGAATAAAGTTATTAATTATTATTTTAAAATCTATACAGGTACCACCATCACCTACGCCAACTATCGTTTTCAAGGGAACAACAAGCCCATTGGCAGCAGATGACATCTCTGTTTGTGTTGATGGAATTGAGATACTCAGTGATTATCCAGGAATGGATATCACCCTTGCTGTTGAATGTATTTTTTCTCTTTATTTTTCCTTGGGCATTGAGTATCCTAAAGCTCTAAAAAATTGTCTGACTTTCATGGAAAGGTACTTCATGAAGCTGAGTATCTCTGACAAAGTACCTTTGCCAGTGTTAAAGATTTACAGTCAAATAACTGCACTTTTACTTGGGGAATAATTATATTGATCTGATGGAATGCCATTTTAACATTTAATCTGAAATTAAATGAATTTATTGTGTCAACTATTTAATTTGATTACAAAAACAGAATATTTGATATAAAAATGTAATTGTACATATAAAAAAAAGTATTTATTTTAAATGTAAATGGCTGATTAGAAAATTAATTGTTTATAACAAATGTAAATTGTTTTTAATAGAAGTTTTGAACTCAAAAAACTAATAAACATTCAGTCTTAATTTATAGATATCATAAACTCATAATAAGCTCTGATCTAAATACTGTACAGTAGCTCTTCTAATTTGTGCCACCAAAAAATGAATAAGAAAAAAGAAACCCACGTTCATCAGTTTCAATATACATTTTATCTCAGCCTTTTCAAGGTCTATTACATGTTCTTGAAAATGTATTTTGTGTAAGTTTCAGGAAAATCTGTGGGATGCATAGATTTATTTTCCAGTTTGCTGCGAGACCCTTTTTTTCACTGTGTAAATAATATGGTTTAATTATTAAAAACACACAGGTTGAATAAAACGGTGTAAAACTGTATATAACTAAACCTGAAACTACTCTAATGGTTTAACCTGTAAAAACAATAAATTGTTATATAAATGTTTAATAAATAAATTGTTGGCATCCTGAATTGAGTGATTTATCAAAGCACTTACACTTCTGAGGTTGGGGGATTCTAAAGGATGTGAAGAGCTCTTAACGGTATACATTTGTTTTTTCTCAGATGAACCAAACAACCCTCCATAGAATGTTAATTGTAAGGTTCAATAGTGTAACTCTTATGGTTCTATATTAAACCTCAATAGAAGGTTCTTCAGAGGAACCAATATGGTTCTGTATTATACCATTAATATAAGAACCATGGTGGTTCTTTATTAAACCTCTAATGCAGGGTTCTTCCAAAGAACCATTTTAAAAGGTTCCATATAGCACTTCAAAATGGTTCCAAATCTATACCAGCAGATAGAACCTTTTAGGGTTCTATATTGTACCCTTTTTTCTAAGAGTGTACTGCATAAAAAAACGAGTGTGTTGTCGTGGCAGTTGGTGATCAAAGAAATAAAACAAAATAAAATCAATAAATAATAATGTCATAGACTTAAAGTCATACCTTTGAAGTCATAATGCATTGAAAGTGTTATTAGGGAATGTTGTGCTGTGTTTTCAAGCGCTTCAATGTGACAGCGGGTGCGTTCACGGAGATCAAGAGCAGCCGCCGCAGGGGAGGGATACCATGGTAAATAGGTTACCTATTTACCATGGTATCTCTCCCCTGGGTGCGTTGTGTTTTGGTGAGCAGGAAAGCAGCGGGCGGGATGGCGAGCTTGTCCTGCTGCTCCAACACAAGCTACCTTAAGAGCCGGTACGATGCGGTCAATGGGTGAAGTTCGTCAGGAGTACTGCATAAAAAAAAAACCGAGTGTGTTGTCGTGGCAGTTGGTGATCAAAGAAATAAAACAAAATAAAATCAATAAATAATAATGTCATAGACTTAAAGTCATACCTTTGAAGTCATAATGCATTGCAAGTGTTATTAGGGAATGTTGTGCTGTGTTTTCAAGCGCTTCAATGTGACAGCGGGTGCGTTCACGGAGATCAAGAGCAGCCGCCGCAGGGGAGGGATACCATGGTAAATAGGTTACCTATTTACCATGGTATCTCTCCCCTGGGTGCGTTGTGTTTTGGTGAGCAGGAAAGCAGCGGGCGGGATGGCGAGCTTGTCCTGCTGCTCCAACACAAGCTACCTTAAGAGCCGGTACGATGCGGTCAATGGGTGAAGTTCGTCAGGAGTACTGCATAAAAAAAAAAACGAGTGTGTTGTCGTGGCAGTTGGTGATCAAAGAAATAAAACAAAATAAAATCAATAAATAATAATGTCATAGACTTAAAGTCATACCTTTTAAGTCATAATGCATTGCAAGTGTTATTAGGGAATGTTGTGCTGTGTTTTCAAGCGCTTCAATGTGACAGCGGGTGCGTTCACGGAGATCAAGAGCAGCCGCCGCAGGGGAGGGATACCATGGTAAATAGGTTACCTATTTACCATGGTATCTCTCCCCTGGGTGCGTTGTGTTTTGGTGAGCAGGAAAGCAGCGGACGGGATGGCGAGCTTGTCCTGCTGCTCCAACACAAGCTACCTTAAGAGCCGGTACGATGCGGTCAATGGGTGAAGTTCGTCAGGAGTACTGCATAAAAAAAAAAACCGAGTGTGTTGTCGTGGCAGTTGGTGATCAAAGAAATAAAACAAAATAAAATCAATAAATAATAATGTCATAGACTTAAAGTCATACCTTTGAAGTCATAATGCATTGCAAGTGTTATTAGGGAATGTTGTGCTGTGTTTTCAAGCGCTTCAATGTGACAGCGGGTGCGTTCACGGAGATCAAGAGCAGCCGGAGATCAAGAGCAGCCGCCGCAGGGGAGGGATACCATGGTAAATAGGTTACCTATTTACCATGGTATCTCTCCCCTGGGTGCGTTGTGTTTTGGTGAGCAGGAAAGCAGCGGGCGGGATGGCGAGCTTGTCCTGCTGCTCCAACACAAGCTACCTTAAGAGCCGGTACGATGCGGTCAATGGGTGAAGTTCGTCAGGAGTACTGCATAAAAAAAAAAAACGAGTGTGTTGTCGTGGCAGTTGGTGATCAAAGAAATAAAATCAATAAATAATAATGTCATAGACTTAAAGTCATACCTTTGAAGTCAAAATGCATTGCAAGTGTTATTAGGGAATGTTGTGCTGTGTTTTCAAGCGCTTCAATGTGACAGCGGGGGCGTTCACGGAGATCAAGAGCAGCCGGAGATCAAGAGCAGCCGCCGCAGGGGAGGGATACCATGGTAAATAGGTTACCTATTTACCATGGTATCTCTCCCCTGGGTGCGTTGTGTTTTGGTGAGCTGGAAAGCAGCGGGCGGTTTGAACATTGGTGGGGACACAATTTTGTAGGGGGGTGGAGTCACGGTCGCTAGTGGGGTTCGGGGGCATGCCCCCCCGAGAAGAAATTTTTTAGTAGACAGCTATTAAATGGTAACTTCTGGTGGCTTGAAATGAATGCTGGACATGATTCGAGGACAGTGGTATACACTTAAAACACTATGATAAAGTGTCCCTCCTGGAAGCTGGTTTGACATCCCTGCTGTAGAATTACTAATAACCTGAATTATAACCTATCCCAGCCTTACTGTAAGCTACCAATACCCCTGGCGCTACAAGCATGAGCACATGCACGCTCACGTGCTTTGCCTGCCACTCCTGTGTCTGTGCTGCTGCTCGTACCTGGGTGCATTGCTTCATTCACCTGATAAAATAATAAATTGATGCATGCCATATAGAGAGAAAATATATGGCTATGCTAACTTTATTTGCTGAGTATTACTATACAGCATTAGCCTACTATTATATCACAATGTGCCTCAAACAATAATATATCTCAAAACTGAGTCTAACACTTTCACTGTTATAATCACTAAGCCATTACAGACCCCACCTGCGACCCTGTTGCTCCACCTGCCTCTGTACTGCTTTTACCAGGCTGCACTGCTTCACTCGCCTGATAAAATGATAAATTGATGCATGCTGTTTAGAGAGAAAGTATGACTCTGCTAACTTCATTAGTAAATTATTTTTTCATTTGCTATGAGAATCATTATCAATTGTGTTTATTACTTTAATAACATCTTCCTACTTACACTTTGACTTTTTGTAAAAAAAAACTTCCTTATGTCCATCTTTATTTTTTTGGTTGCTATTATGCTTTAGTCACCTAAAGCCAAATTGAAGTGATTAGCTAACGTTAGTTGAATGACGATATCAAAACATGCTCACGCACTCTCTCTCTCTCTCTCTCTCTCTCTCCTCTCTCTCTCTCTCTCTCTCTCTCTCTCTCTCTCTCTCTCTCTCTCTCTCTCTCTCTCTCTCTCTCTCTCTCTCTCTCTCTCTCTCTCTCTCTCTCTCTCTCTCTCTCTCTCTCTCTCTCCACACACACACACACAAACATAATGATTTAGCTGTGAAACAAGCTAGCTAGCCACCAAGGACGTTGGGTTAGCAGCTAGCAATGGGTCGCTAACGTAATAGGTAGGTAGGTAGGTAGCTTTATTCTCTCAAACTATGTTGCTGACGAGCTGACAATACCTTCAGCCGCGGCACCTGGCTTTCATTCAGTCAGTGGCTCACACTCATCAGCCTGACCGGCAAGCGGCAACTTCAGATGAGCGTCTTTCCAGAGTCCAGCCTAAACCAGCGGTTCTCAACCTTTTTTTACTCACGCCGCACTGACATTTATTTGTATATCTGTCCCCCCCCCCCCCCCCCCCCCCCCCACACCATTAATTTGACTTTTTATATATTTTTTATTACTGCCTATATAATATAGTGCATTTATTTAGCCGCCTGGATAGTCACACTGTCCATTCAATCAAATACATATGTTCGTGTTCGCTTTTTACACACACGATACAAAAATATCAAGCAAGGAGTAAGTTAGTTACAAAGGGAGGAAGGAGGATTGAAATAATATGACAACGCATTAACCAACAAACACAAACATCGAATTAAACTGATTATATTTATTCTTATTTTTAAAATAAATGTGAAAATTGTGGCACAATGTACACCGTTTAAGAATGACTAGAATTTTTTTTTTTTATTTTAAACCCGGAGATTTACCTTTCACTCCCGAGTCCTTGTGCACTTTCGCACTTCAATGAAAACAACACACTCTGCTGGTCCCTGACGTCAGCCACGCACTGAGTCTGTGTTACAGTGATGCAGTATGGAAGGGCCAAAGTCAATCAAATTAGCGTTTTTTTTTTGTTTGTTTTTTTTGGAGGAGGGAGGAATAACGAGCGGGAGGGGCGGGGGGGCTTGAGAGAGTTAACCCTTTGTGGAGCAGATAAAATGACTTGACAAAAGACGTTTAAGATTTATCAAAATTATTGGTAGGGACAATTCAACGGTCCCTTGACATTGGTAGGGACATGTCCCTACCATCCCTAGCTAAATCTACGCCGGTGCCGGAGGTCCATTATTATTATTATTTTTTATTTCTTAGCAGACGCCCTTATCCAGGACGACTTACAATCGTAAGCAAAAACATTTCAAGCGTTACAATACAAGTAATACAATAAGAGCAAGCAATACAATAACTTTTGTTCAAGTAAAGTACAAGTTTGACAAACCACAATTCAATAATACAGCAGGTAATAGTGATAGTTACATCAGGATGTGAGTAAATACAAAGTACTACAGGTTAAAAACTTGGCAGATTACAGTATTCTGAAGTACAGGATTAAATGCAGTAAAATAGGGGCTGATAAGAGCAAAATAAAGCACATTTACATGAAGGGTGATAGTGTCCCAGGATACAAACAGAGGAGTTCTACAGGTGCTCTTTGAAGAGGTGAGTCTTAAGGAGGCGCCGGAATGTGGTCAGGGACTGGGCAGTCCTGACATCTGTAGGAAGGTCATTCCACCACTGCGGAGCAAGGGTGGAGAAGGAGCGGGCTTTGGAGGCAGGGGAGCGTAGCGGTGGTAGAGCTAGTCTTCTAGTGCAGGCGGAGCGGAGAGGTCGAGTGGGGGTGTAGGGAGAGATGAGGGTCTGGAGGTAGCTGGGTGCAGACTGGTCAAGGCATCTGTCCATGCAATTTATATATAGGACAGTCTTAGGTCGCCTGCGGATACATTAGTCCAATCAATGCGTCTGAACCTGGTGTGTAATCCCAAGGTAACTGCTCACAGTTAACACGTTTTAATAGACAGATTTATATATATATTTCACTGGGCGTGAGCTGGGGGGGAAAGATAAGGCAGAAGAAGCAGCAAGGAGCAGTTAGTAGGACAGAATGTGGTCACCGACTGGGGCCGACGCTGTCGACATCCCAGGGGCGGAGGACCCGGCAACCGGAAAGGATAGAAAATAGGTCGTCGACTGGGGCCGACGCTGTCGACATCCCAGGGGCGGAGGACCCGGCAACCGGAAATGGGATAGAAAAGAGGTCGTCGACTGGGGCCGACGCTGTCGACATCCCAGGGGCGGAGGACCCGGCGACCTGAAACGGGATAGAAAAGAGGTCGTCGACTGGGGCCGACGCTGTCGACATCCCAGGGGCGGAGGACCCGGCAACCTGAAAACACATATGAGGGTTAGACTTGAAAAGCCACCCCTCGGGAGGAGATGAGAGAGGTACCCAGCATTTGAGGCTTATGTAAGGGGCGCTCGTAAAACCCCTGATTGGCCGAGACATCACGCTGCCTGGGACCTGAAAATAAGGACAGAGCATTGAGGTTAGTATAGGACTCGGCACGAGTGACCACGTCCTGAAGAGAGGCAGAATAGAAGAGAGCCTCGAGTGAGATGAGCGCAGGAGCTGCGACAGGACAGAGTTTGGCCGGGGGTCCGCTCTGACTCACGCGGTGAGAACCCCTGAAGGTAAGGGAGGCGGCTGCCTAGCCCTGAGGTCGGGGAAGTGAGCCTCACTTGCCCCCCAAAGGATGGACCCCCGGCACCTACGAAAATTCCCACACCGTGAGACAAACAAGACAGAACATGCCAACGCATAACATAAACAAACAAACAAAAGACCAGAAAGACGAACAAAGGGGGATTAGTAAATTTGTTAATGGGATGTGACTGTGTATACCTGACTATGTGTATACCTGCCGCTCAGTGGAGAGGAAAAAACCCCTCGAAGCGAATTTAGGGGAAAACCTCAGGTGGCCCCGGCGAACAGGTAGCCCCCACTCCGGGCATGCTAGCAATTTTAAAATGGGCTGCTGCTATATCGAAGGGAGATGAATGGACGTAATAGTCTACTGCGGAAGAGGACCAGCGGCCCATAGTCTTGATCAGACTGTGATTGATGCTGGCTCTTGCAGCGGAGGTAGCTGCACCTATACGAAATGAATGGGGAGAATACAGCTGAGGAGGGAGGCCTGTTCTAGAAAGAAGGGAGGAGAGCTGGGCTGATTAGGAGATTTTCGTCGCTGCAGGGAAGCTTGAAGCTGAAGAAACTGTGTATTCTGAGCTTCCGAGGAAGCCGAAGAAGGCTTGAGTGATGTTGGCCCTCGCAGCAGAGGGGGCTGTGCCTACGGAATGATTGGGGGGGAGGCCCGCTCTGGAGGCAAGGTAGGTTGGAATCCAGTGACGAGTGATCCTAGGAGTGAGAGAAATCAATGAGGGGGTGAAGTAGAGGAGGGAGGCTTGCTCTGGAGGGTGGAAGGAGGGGCGATGAGTGATGATAGGAGCGAGAGGAATCAGAACCGAGGGTCCTGGGGGGGGGGGGGGAGATACCTTGATGATGAAAAGGGGCAGATAGGGGACTCTACTTGACAGCTGAATGGACTAACCACGTTGAAATTGATCCCTCTTGGGGGTACGACCGAATGGTGAAGTAAATCAGAAGCAGAAGAAACTGCGAGTTCTGAACGTAATAATCTACTGCGGAAGAGGACCAGCGGCCCATGGTCTTGATCAGACTGTGGTTGATGTTGGCTCTCGCAGCGGAGGTAGCTGCACCTATACGAAATGAATGGGGAGAATACAGCTGAGGAAGGAGGCCTGCTCTAGAAAGGAGGGTGGAGAGGTTGGCTGATTAGGAGATCTTCGTCGCAGCAGGGAAGCTTGAAGCTGAGGGAACTGTGAAGTCTGAGCTTCTGAGGAAGCCGAAGGCGGCCGAGAAGCAGATGAGATACCTTGACGTTGAAAATAAGGGGCAGATAGGGGAATCTGCTTGACAGCTGAATTAACTGACGGCGCTGAAATGGATCCGTCTGGAGGTACACAACTGAATGATGGCGTAAATTAGAACTGTGAATTCTGAGCTCCTAAGGAGACCGAAGAGGGCTCAGATGCAGATGATCTCCATAGGTAGATCCTTGTATGGGGAGAAGCGGCGTTTCAGAAGAGTAGAATGAGCAAACTGAGAATGGTCATTGATGCGGACAGCGGGAAGGTGAGGCAGAAGGGAAGGCTCTTAAGAATCAGCTGTTAGGCAGATGGTCTCCATGAGGAGATCTTCGTAAGGGGACAAGCAAACTTTCCAAAGAGTAGAGATAAGTGAATGGAGAATGTCTGTTGATATAGGCAGGCTGGAAGGTGCAGCAGGGGGGGGGGGGACGGGACTTTGAAGATTCCGGAAAGAGTCAGACAAACTACTGGTATGGAGAGAATGGTGGGAAGAAAAAAATCCCTAGCTGGACGATGAAAGCCATGATCTGGTTTGATTTGAAGGAATAGGATGAATCAGATTCTGGCACAGAATGTTTAAAACACTGACCAGGCTGTACAATATGAAGCTGTCGAAGGAGGGAGAGAGCTGCAGATACGAAATGCTGAGCAGATTGAAGGAGGTTACTGAGAGGATGATTCAGTCAAATGACAGCTGGTGAATCGGGGGAGGGGGGGGGGGGGGCACGCAGCAGACGGGACCAGTCGACGGAACTTGAACACTAAAAGTGGAGGCCGAAGGGGAGCTGGAACTGACAGTTGAGGTAGCAGCTGGAACTGACGAACGTGTGTAAATCGACTGCTGGGGAAGCTCAGCACGCTTTGTGCTCCATTTACTGGAATGGAGGGCAGAGATGAGATGTTGACTATCCTATGTGTCAGTGAATACGGGATCGATCTGTGGTCTGCTACTATCACGTCTGCTTGAAATGGAAAAGGTGAACTCACATTGAGAGACTGGGTTTCACAACTCCAGTTATTCTCCTAGAGTGGAACTCCTTAACTCATAAACAAGACAGATTTCCAGTCTCACCGCGTCTCTCACCATGTATTAATGCTGTAATATTTGAGAGGATGTGTGGACATATAAATAGATTGCTGAGAAAGACAAGCACCTTGTATTTTTGATCAGATGGGGATTAGCATTAGCCTTGACTGCGGAATGCTTCCACGATCTGCGTATTGGAGGAAAGCGGAAGCGTTGGAAGATCTGGAGTAGTGCAGGTCCAGATTTAGACTGAACTAAAGCAACTTGCATGCTAGAACAGTGAGTAGATCTGAAAAGGGAGCAGAGATCTGCTGCAGGGAGGAGCAATTAACAGTAGAGGATGGGATCTGCTGGACGGTGCAGAGATCTGAGGAAGTAAACAAAGAAGTGCTGTCAATAATGAGCGGTGGTCTGCTGTAGAGAGAGACCTGCCGAAGCAGTGATCTGTTATTGTGAATGGTGGACTGCCATTGGTAGAGCGTGGTGGTCTGCTGCAGAACACCGATATCTGCTGAAGCAGGGATCTGTAATAGTGAATGGTGGATTGCCATCGGTAGTGTGATGATCTGCTGTAGAGCACAGACATCTGCTGAAAGCGGTGGATATTGGACTGCGAGTTAAACTGATTTAGATGAAGCCAGAGATGGAGAATACATAGAGCTGAGGCTGCTGTAGAACCTAAAAGGATGAAGAATCCGCTGCTCTGAGGCTGTTGAAATAATCTATAGATTTGGTCAGGAGCAGTCCGCCTCAAAGGGGCGGGGGGAGGGGGGTAAGAGTTGAAATTGAAGAATGTCATTTGATATAGATAGACAGGGGATGAGGCAGGAGGGGGAACTCCCGAGAATCCATCCGAGTGAGAACTGCGGGAATAGATAGAAGAGCTGTAGTGTCCGAGCTTTGCAGCGAAACCAAACTGGTTTAATGTATAGAGAGAGAGCTTGTGGTATTATACTGCCATCCAGAGTTTATGATTAGAATTACATCATTGACCTGAGTGAATCAGGGTAGAATCTAAGAAGTTATTACGATTAAAATCCTCGTCTATGTAGAACAACATTTGCTTATTCCTTTAGATTTAAATAATAAATATTCTAGACATGTTTAGGACAGATAGTCATGAATAGAAATAAGTTAACGCAATATTTAGATGTTATGGTTCGGCGCGTTGAATTCGTCTCTGCCAGTTGTGAAAGTGCAGCAACAGGAAGCCGGAAGATTGCAGTGCTGAGGCGCAGAGCACGCAGAGCCTGATGAAGCCGCCTGGTCACCATGACAACTTACCACTCCCCGCAGTCACTCAATAAGGGCGTTGCCGTGGTAACCATAGTCTGCGAGACGCCGGTGGAAAAGTTACAGTACAATAGTGTAGTTGGAGAATGTTGTGACCAGTCGAGTCACGAGCCGCCACTAGTTAAAAAATTGAGATTAGAATGGGCTGGATACGTCTTTAAAATGTTGAACGTAGCTGGTGGAGGTCCAGGGCAGGATGTTCTGATGAAACGGTAATTGTGCTGGCTCTGTGGGAGCGGGGGAGGGGCGTCTGATTACAAGCGAGGAGTAAAGAAGGATTAAGCCGACAAAACTTCGTGGTAGAATTAAATAGAGCTAAGGTAAGGCAATCGCAGACAACGGGAATGAGGATGTCATGTTGAAGGAGCTTGGACGTTTAACGGAGGACCAGACTTTTTGATAAAGTTGCAGACAAGTTGAGTATTGAAGCTGCGCTTTGGACGGCTATGATGCCGAGGTGGAGACCGGATGGAACAGGAAAGAGTAACGTTGCTCTTGGAGCCGAAAAGAGAAGCTGATTGAAAAGAAAGATCACCTGAGCAGGTAAGAAAATGATTGATAATATCTTGGCAGCGTTGTGCAGAGAAACGACCTGCGTGAGCGAGGCAACGAAGTTTAGATATTAGAGGTGAAGCACGAAACGACGGCGTCTGCGCGTTTGCTAAAAAACGAAACACTAGACAGAAAAGGTGCAGGTGATCAGGTCTTAAATAGTAAAATAGAACTAATTAACTGGAGATTAGAAAATTGAAAGATTAGAGATTAGCAGCCCCCCCAGCTTCACGCCCCCCGAACCTCGCAAGCTAACATATATATATATATATATATATATATATATATATATATATATATATATATATATATATATATATATATATATATATATATATGTATTTGCATGCCCCGGTAGCTAAATGCTTAGTTACGGCGCTGGGCAAAACCAAAGCCCATGGCCAGTATACAATATTTTTCTGTATGCATTATTTTCTGTTGAGCACTACTGACACCGTTGAAACGGTGAGTCTTAGGTCGCCTGCAGATACATTAGTCCAATCAATGCGTCTGAACCTGGTGTGTAATCCCAAAGTAACTGCTCACAGTTAACACGTTTTAATACGTTAATTCACGTTTTAAGTAATACAGTGTCCCCTTCAGACATGTTAAAGGAGAAATTCGGAAATAACATACAAAACTATGCGCGAGTAAATACCATCCTAACTCGTAACATCCAAAAAAAAAAAGAAAAAAAAAATAACAATTATATATATATATATATATATATATATATATATATATATATATATATATATATAATTGCATGCCCGGTATCTACGGTATGGAGTCTTGCATGCCCCTGTAGCTGCAATATTGAGTCTTTCCATCCACCTCCGGTTCCTTCATTCCGGAGGTCCATGCAATTTATATATATATATATATATATATATATATATATATATATATATATATATATATATATATATATATATATATATATATATATATATATTTTGATGCCCCGGTAGCTAAATGCTTAGTTACGGCGCTGGGCAAAACCAAAGCCCATGGCCAGTATACTCGCGCATAGTTTTGTATGTTATTTCCAAATCTCTCCTTTAACATGTCTGAAGGGGACACTGTATTAATAAAAACGTGAATTAACGTCTTAAAACGTGTTAACAGTGAGCAGTTACCTTGGGATTACACACTAGGTTCAGACGCATTGATTGGACTAATGTATCCGCAGGCGACCTAAGACTCGCCGTTTCAACGGTGTCAGTAGTGCTCAACAGAAAATAATGCATACAGAAAAATATTGAATACTGGCCATGGGCTTTGGTTTTCCCCAGCGCCGTAATTAAGCATTTAGCTACCGGGGCATGCAAATATATTTATATATATATATATATATATATATATATATATATATATATATATATATATATATAAATTGCATGGACCTCCGGAATGAAGCAACAGGAGGTGGATGGAAAGACTCAATATTGCAGCTACCGGGGCATGCAAGACTCCATATCGTAGATACCGGGCATCCAATTATATATATATATATATATATATATATATATATATATATATATATATATATATATATATATATATATATATATATATATATATATATATTAATGTTATTTTTTTTTTTGGATGTTTGGAGTTTTACTCGCGCATAGTTTTGTATGTTATTTCCGAATTTCTCCTTAGACATGTCTGAAGGGGACACTGTATTACTTAAAACGTGAATTAACGTATTAAAACGTGTTAACTGTGAGCAGTTACCTTGGGATTACACACCAAGTTCAACCGCATTGATTGGACTAATGTATCCACAGGCGAGCTAAGACTCACCGTTTCAACGGTGTCAGTAGTGCTCAACAGAAAATAATGCATACAGAAAAATATTGTATACTGGCCATGGGCTTTGGTTTTCCCCAGCGCCGTAATTAAGCATTTAGCTACCGGGGCATGCAAATATATTTATATATATATATATATATATATATATATATATATATATATATATATATATATAAATTGCATGGACCTCCGGAATGAAGCAACAGGAGGTGGATGGAAAGACTCAATATTGCAGCTACCGGGGCATGCAAGACTCCATATCGTAGATACCGGGCATCCAATTATATATACAGTTAGTCCAATCAATGCGTCTGAACCTGGTGTGTGTGTGTATATATATATATATATATATATATATATATATATATATATATATATATATATATATATATTGCATGGACCTCCGGAATGAAGCAACCGGAGGTGGATGGAAAGACTCAATATTGCAGCTACCGGGGCATGCAAGACTCCATATCGTAGATACCGGGCATGCAATTATATATATATATATATATATATATATATATATATATATATATATATATATATATATATATTATTGTTATTTTTTTTCTTTTCTTTTTTTTTTTTTTTGGATGTTAGGAGTTAGGATGGTATTTACTCGCGCATAGTTTTGTATGTTATTTCCGAATTTCTCCTTAAACATGTCTGAAGGGGACACTGTATTACTTAAAACGTGAATTAACGTATTAAAACGTGTTAACTGTGAGCAGTTACCTTGGGATTACACACCAGGTTCAGCCGCATTGATTGGACTAATGTATCCGCAGGCGACCTAAGACTCACCGTTTCAACGGTGTCAGTAGTGCTCAACAGAAAATAATGCATACAGAAAAATATTGTATACTTGCCATGGGCTTTGGTTAGCATACCGTGTCCCCTTCAGACACTAAACAGTGGCCTACATTTTTATGTTTGTCTGAAAACAACTACAATTGGTATTTTTAATAATCATTAACATGTTCATTATTTCAATATACAAACATGCAGTATTTTGCAATTATTTAAATCCAATCTTCTCCACTGCAGTTAAACTATGGTTGTTTTTCCTATGCACTTGACAGTGGTGGTGGGTGTTTTTGCCAAAAACTGCTTTAAGTGTGTGATGCAGTGTTGTAAGATTTATTGACATTATGTTGATAATCAGAACAACAGGGTTCACTAACCTCGACTAGGTCAGGGTTAACACAGTTGAGCTCAGATGAAACAGCCCATTTGCAATGTACAGTACTGGGTGGCTATTGGTCATTCAGCAGTGTGATGCAAATACCTGCAGTTACCACAAAGCGCTGACCTGAGCACACTTGCTCATTTGCTATTCTAGTTTTCTCCCTGGGATGCTCGTACTTAAATATTTAATATAAATGGACTTTAGTTGGTATATAGGGGGCTGGTGTCTATAGAGTTAACACAAACTGTTTTACAATTTCTGAAAATGAAATTAAGAAGTTGTGAGCGATGGGGATATAAATAGGCCCAATTAATCCCACACCTGCCGCACACCTTCTGTGAATGATGCAATTGTCAGCAAATGATTTACTGACCATCCCAATATAATTTAGGAGCAAAAGAAACATCTGTAATTGGCGTAATTACAGGGATTAATTATAGCATTGTTTCTTTACCGAATATCTCAATCGTCCTGCCTGGGGACAGACGTGAAGTTATGTATATATACATTTAGTGTGCCCAATTATTTTACCCCCGATTTTCTCCCCAATTTGGAATGTCCAATTATTTTTTCTCCTCATCGCAGCAATTCCTTACACAGCTCAGGAGATCCAAAGGTTCAGTGGGCGTCCTCCGATCCCACAACCAAACTATTATCCTCTTTTACACCCAGGAACTCGAGAGCGGATGTCAGCGAGCTACTGACCTCTGGAGGACAAAGGCCAGCCCTGCAGGTGTCCGCTTTTGAGCTCACAGGGCGCCCGGCCAGCAGGGTTCACTGTAGCGCAATGAGGAGAAACAGTCCCTTTTGTTTTTGCTTCCCTAACCCACGGGAGTGCCAGAGCCAATGTTACGCTCCCTTTGGAATTCACAGCGAAGACCGACAACTTTGCACAGCCAGGACGCGAACCTGTGCTGTATGACCACACAACCACGCTTTTACCAGGTGAGCCACTCGAGGACCCCCTTATAGTGTTTTTGAGGTTAAGATTCATTTAAAAGTTATAACTAGCTCTTTATTTTATATATATATATATATATATATATATATATATATATATATATATATATATATATATATATATATATATATTGCACCAGGATGACTGAACAAAAGGAAAAGTGAAACGAAGAAACTGTAAAAAATGACGACTGGACACCAACCACTAAAAGCTGGTAATTTTAAACTTTAAAGAGATAGTTTATACCCTCTAAGCGGGCAATTTCTAATCTCTTTATTCACGCCACTGTCTGGTGCTCCAAGGGAGACTACAGTTGGATTTTTATACCAGCTCTGTTATCCCCAGCTGGGGATGAAATCCATTGCGAAGGGGATGAAGTGGAGGTGGCTGTACACACACACACACACAATTTGTTACAAACTGTTTATCCAATTGACAGGAAACTTAGCATCAACATTATAGAGTATACATTAATGATAATATACAAGATTGTGAATGTCACACAGTTTTACATACATCTGGATAATCCCTCATCAGACTGTGATTAAACATTTCATTGCTAATTCTTATTCTATCCTGTACATACTGTTGATATGTCATGTTCATCGTTTAGAGTTTACGTGGCAGGAGATGTATATGTATACATAAGCAAAGGCAAATTGTAAGCATGGCAAATTCTTTGTTGAGATTTAGTAATGTCTTTCTCAAAGAGACCCAAGTGTAAATGTTTGTCGTAAGCACCATGGATAATAGCATTTACATAATGTCCCGTGACAAGAAATTACATCTAAAATACAAATGTATTTTTTTCAGATTTGTAAAAAAAGACCTGCTTCTCCTGGTGTTGTATCCTTGCTGGACGGAGATGGTGAAGATGCTGGAGGCGGCCAAGCCAGCACAGTATGGGGTAGATTTGACAAGGGACAAGAAAAGGTAATTAGAATTACAACGTGATGTTTAGGAACCCGCATTAGAGAGACAGATAGATTCAAATTATTATTTTTCTCTGTCCCCTTACATTTGTATGCTGTTTGAAATCATATTTTTGTAATAATCTGTTTTCAGGATATGCCATAGACCTAGGTTAGATGAGCCAAAATGTCTTTATATCAGTAGTAACTGTGTATAGCCAGGTATACAATCGGAAACTTAATTCACTTTTGAGTTATTGTCTATGTTTGGTACACAGCTTATCTTCCTGATTTTATTTTTATTTTTTTTAACTTAGGTTCCATTACCAGTGCTGTCCCATAAAAATGAACCATTTTCCTGCCACATTGTTTCACCCTCTGGACATATCAATGATTCAGATCTTTTACACATATCCATCTTATATGGATGTTTTGTGTTTTGTTTATAAAAAATGTGTAAATGTGTAAAGGACTAGGGGTTGTGGTGTTTGTCTGAAGTAAGAGAGTGGTGGTGTAACATCAAATCATTTGCAGCACGAATAAGTCACAGTCACTGGCCATGTCATGCACACTTATTTCTAACTCATTGGTTGATCGAAAATAAGTTTAACATGCAATGGAGTAGTTCATTGGTTTTATACGCTCCCTTTAAAGATGTAATAAACAATCTCATCCAGTGGGATCTCTTTTCAGAGTGTGCAGTAGCAGAAGGGGATTGTGGGAATGTGTGGAGCTAAGGAAGGTAGAAGGAGATGCGCAGTAGAAACCCTGGGATATGTTTACACAATGAACTAATTTGTGGATGAATATCGTTGGTGTTAATTAAAGTTAATAAGACAAAATATTTTAGTGTAAAATTATACTTGATGGTGGGGTACTGCCTTTTTTAATTTTTACAGAGATGTCATTTTTTAAATCTTATTGCTATCTTACCAGAAGGCCACCTCCCCTCCAGACATTCCGATCAGAGAAAAGAGACAATTCGAAGCCAACCCAAAGAGACGTCCAAGACCTTGTCTGGGCTGCCTATCTGTAATATCAGCTAAAAAGGAGGCTCCTGTAACAGTAAGTTATCTTTCCTGTAGCCATTCCCTAGACTGCAGTGTTATGTGGCACTTCATTACCAAATCAATCAGAAAACATGTCACCTTCAGTTAGTCCATTTTTTTTATTTGTTTTTTAAAAATCAATTAAAAGATATTTAAACTTGTCAGTTTTTGTTTACATTGCATTATTTTGGAACTCTTAATACAATTATTGATAATAGAAACAACTTTGCAAATGCCATTACTATTTTTCAGATTCCTAAGATGAAACCGTTGGCCATAGCAACAGGAAAAACTGATTTAGCACACTTTGAAAAACAATATTGAAAATATTAAAACAATCAGCTCTATCACAATGACCTCAGTGAAACCCAGCGTGGTTGCGGGATGATACAAAATCCATTGTAATGAACAATAAGTGAAATGCCGGGGGTCCCGAGTGGCGCATCCAGTAAAGGCACTCCACGTGCAGTGCAGGATGTGCCCTATAGTCTGGACATCGTGAGTTTGAGTCCAGGCTATTCCTTTGCCGACCGAGGATGGGAGCTCCCAGGGGGCGGCGCTCAATTGGCCCACGCTTCGGAGGACAGCGTGTGTTTGTCTTCGCCCTCCAGAGTCAGCCCTGGGGTGGTAGCGGTGAGCTGAGCATAATAAAATAATTGGCCATTCCAAATTGGGGAGAAAATAATAAAAAATAATTGGCAACGACTAAATTTATAAAAAAAAAAAAAAAAAGTGAAATGCTTCAGTTTTTACAAGCTTGATTAATATGCCCCTATTTACCAGATAGAGGGGTCTACTATTCAATGGTTCTATAGAATGTTGACACACGCTGATGAAAAAATAGCACCATCTAGATTTCTTCCTTATCAAGCAACTAAATCAGACACCATATATCTTGTGATCGTAGCAGATTTTGCCCATTTTGAGGATAAGTGATACCAAACATTAAACAAACTACATGGGAAGTTTTATTAAAAGGATTCTCACCTTTCCCCAGCATACAGCTGATCCTGTCTTAATGTGAAGGTGGATCCAACAAGTGACGTCGTGATCCTGCCAGTCGAAGTGCAGAAAAATCACAGTCAAATGCATGTTGGCCTGATAACCAAATATTGTTCTTTTTTTTTTTTTTTTTTTTAAATCCTGCGCTAGTAAATCATGTATCTGTGTCAGGATAGCATATACAGCATGCTCATGCCTAAGTAAACAAACATTTTAAGAACATAAGAAAGTTTACAAACGAGAGGAGGCCATTCGGCCCATCTTGCTCTTTTGGTTGTTAGTAGCTTATTGATCCCAGAATCTCATCAAGCAGCTTCTTGAAGGATCCCAGGGTGTCGGCTTCAACAACATTACTGGGGAGCGGGTTCCAGACCCTCACAATTCTCTGTGTAGAAAAGTGCCTCCTATTTTCTGTTCTGAATGCCCCTTTATCTAATCTCCATTTGTGACTCCTGGTCCTTGTCGAAAAAGTCCCCTGGGTCGACATTGTCAATACCTTTTAGCATTTTGAATGCTTGAATCAGATCACCGCGTAGTCTTCTTTGTTCGAGACTGAATAGATTCCATTCTTTTAGCCTGTCTGCATACGACATGCCTTTTAAACCCGGGATAATTCTGGTCGCTCTTCTTTGCACTCTTTCTTGAGCAGCAATATCCTTTTTGTAACGAGGTGACCAGAACTGAACACAATATTCTAGATGAGGTCTTACTAATGCATTGTAAAGTTTTAACATTACTTCCCTTGATTTAAATTCAACACTTATCACAATATATCCGAGCATCTTGTTGGCCTTTTTTATAGCTTCCCCACATTGTCTAGATGAAGACATTTTAATAAAGAACAAAAATAAAAATCACTTTGTTCTTGAGTTTATTTTGGTATCTTTTGAAATTGGTATTCTTCTTGTGTGTGTTTGTGTATATGCATGTGTGTGAAGGATGTGGGTTGGTGGGAGGGTGTTCATTTTAATGGATTTATGTCTTTTTAAGACAGAATGCTTTTGACAGCTGTTTTGTTGTGTTCACAAAGCTTTAGCACTTGAGTAAGTCCTTGAGAATTTCATGCAATCTTTTAAAGGTTTTCTGACCTGTAAATTAGTCCTACAACCACACAATGTCAGTGGAGTACACCTAATATGTGTAATTAACAATAATTAAACATTACCAATTTTGACATGATGAATTAACACACAGAAAAGGCTAATGACTAATCAAGCTTTAAATCCAATTTCTTAAAGGCTTAAAAAAATTAGAGTGGTTATCTTCTTTCTTGGATTTGGGATTTCTATTATAATATTTTTATTTAAGTATTTCTTCAAGATATAGGCAGTGCCATTTACAGTGTGGCCCTGAATCTTGGATTACTAGCCTCCTTGAGGATCTTTAAAATACATATTCCTGCTCGAGCAATATTTTAAAAAAATATATCTCTGGTTGCAATTTGGTTTTTAACATCAGGGAAATGATTCATCTATATGCTAAGGGTTGCAACTTTAAGATCTCTTTTTTCAGTAATTTCAAATGTCTGTCTACTAAAGCCTTTCTATAATGTTCTAAAGATAAATGGCAGATTATGAAAAATATATTGTCGTCACAGTGCATGACTGCAAATGGGTACTGATGTACATTTTATAATCTGGCACAGTCATGTTTTTTTTCTTTTTCTAAAACCAAAAGCCTTGATTGCCTCAATTTCTATAGCTATAATTACTCATTAGCCAATAGTTAATGTGTTAATAACTTATTTATTCTTTAGATCAGTTTATGGGGAATTTGTATTTGGTCATGTGGACATCTGGAGGTTATAGGACGGACTGACTTATCATTATATATATATATATATATATATATATATATATATATATATATATATATATATATATATATATATATATATATACACACAGTGACACTCAAAAGTATTCACCCCCCTTGGACTTTTCCACATTTTATTGTGTTACAAATGGAATCAAAATGGATTTAATTAGGAGTTTTTGCTACTGATCAACACAAAAAGTGAAAAGTGAAAAATAAAATCTACAAATTGTTCTAAATTAATTACAAATATAAAACTGAAAATAATTGATTGCATAAGTATTCACTCCCTTTGCTATGACACACCTAAATAAGCTCTGGTGCAACCAATTGTCTTTAGAAGTCACATAATTAGTTGAATGGTGTCCACCTGTGTGCAATTAAGGTGTTTCACATGATTTCAGGTTAAATACACCTGTCTCTGGGAGGTCCCACAGTTGGTTAGTACATTTCCTAACAAAAACTACATCATGAAGATGAAGGAACATTCAAAGCAAATCCGGAATAAGGTTCTTCAAAAGCACCAATCGGGTAGGATATAAGAACATTTCCAAGGCATTGAATATCCCCCGGAGCACAGTAAAGTCCATTATTAAGAAATGGAGAGAATATGGCACAACTGTGAATCTGTCTAGAAAAGGCTGTCCTCAAAAACTGAGTATCCGGGCGAGAAGGGCACTAGCCAGGGAGGCCACCAGCCAGGGAGGCCACCAAGAGGCCTATGGCAACTCTAAAGGAGTTACAGTCTTCCACGGCTGAGCTGGGAGACACTGTGCATACGGCAACAATAGCCCGGGTGCTTTACAAAACTGGCCTTTATGGGAGAGTGGCAAAAAGAAAGCCATTGTTGAAAAAAACTTGCATCAAATCTCGGCTAGAGTTTGCCAGAAGGCATGTGGGAGACTCTGAGACCAAGTGGAAGAAGATTCTATGGTGTGATGAGACCAAAATAGAGCTTTTTGGCCACAACGCTTAGCGCTATGTTTGGCGCAAGCCTAACACCGCACATCATCCTGAGAACACCATCCCTACCGTGAAGCATGGTGGTGGCAGCATCATGCTATGGGGATGCTTCTCTGCGTCAGGGCCTGGAAAGCTCGTGAAGATGCAAAAATTGCAGTGTCCAGATGTGCAAAGCTGGTAGAGACTTATACAAATAGACTCGTGGCTGTAATTGCTGCCAAAGGTGCCTCTACCAAATATTGACTCAAGGGGGTGAATACTTATGCAATCAATTATTTTCTGTTTTGTATTTGTAATTAATTTAGAACAATTTGTAGATTTTATTTTTCACTTTGACATTATGGACTTTTTTGTGTTGTTCAGTGGCAAAAACTCATAATTAAATCCATTATGCAGCTGATGCATAGTTCACTCACCCTAGTCTCTGTAAGGCCAGAAGTTACATAAATATTAAGTATTATTTAATCCATCAATACTTCAACATTCGTAAAAGATCTTCACTCCAAATCTCACTTTATAGGCTTTACAGTACACCAAACTGCTATATCATTCTCTTGCTGTTTTGTGAGGTTTTTGAAATTGAGAGGAGCCCTAAGCTAAACTGCTATATAACATCCTGCAACATGCTTGTGGTTCAGTGTTGAGCTCTGAAGATGAGGTCACTGCTGCTTGTCTGCCTGCTTGTGGTCACACTGACTGTGGCTATTCCTGCCCCTATGTAGAGGGGTCTGAAACAGACAAAACAATGAAGGTTGGTAGAAATAGATAAAATTGTATTCTTAAAACTATGTATTTATTTGCATTACTTATTATTTAAACTGAACAAAATTAACTCTAATGAAACTCGTATTTCTAACTTGAGACATAGTATCCATTGAAAGTTAATTTCTGCAAATATATGGTAGTTCCATTCAAGGTGAAACAACTTCTAACGTAAGAAAGAAAAACATTTTACTCACTTGCAGGCAATATTCCCATATTCTAGATATTTATCTTCTAGGGTAAAACCACAAGAAACTAATCCAGGTAGACCAGAATTTTAACTGAAGTCCTTATCAACCTTGCCTATATGTTGCTGCAGGTAAGGATGTTGGGTAATGATTACTGTGAAAAACGTTTTCTCATTTCACAGGAAGAGCAATTCCATTCTACCCAGTGTAGGGACTGTGAGCATGTGTTAATGCCATTCATGCAATCTTATTAGGTGTGGCTGAAACACTGAAATAATAAGGAACTTGCAGCACTCTCCTCTCCCAGATCACCAAAGATGTTTTACTTTCTTTTTTTGTGTGTGTGCTGAAAGTCAATTTCAATTTCTTATGTATATTATACTGTATCTGGATAATCATTTAAACAAATCTTGTTATATCATGATATTTTAATATATTTTATATAAATGTTGTATTAGGCTGTGTGGTCCAGTGGTTAAAGAACAGGGCTTGTAACCAGGTTCCCGGTTCAAATCCCACCTCAGCCACTGACTCATTGTGTGATCCTGAGCAAGTCACTTAACCTCCTTGAGCTCTGTCTTTTGGGTGAGACGTAATTGTAAGTGACTCTGCAGCTGATGCATAGTTCACACACCCTAGTCTCTGTAAGTCGCCTTGGATAAAGGCGTCTGCTAAAATAAACAAATAATAATACTATTCTTTTCTTACCCAAGTGTGAACTATTTAAATAATATCCCTGATACCGATATAGTAAATGGAAGTGCACAACAAGTAAGGTTTATGAAATGATGTGATTAACCCCACCCACTTTAAATGGTTTGGTTAGCCCCACCCACTTTAAATTATTTGGTTAACCCCGCCCATTGGCGACTCATGGCTTCTTTTTTTTTTTTTTTGATGTTAGGAGTTAGAATGGTATTTATCGTTTCAACGGTGTCAGTAGTGCTCAACAGAAAATAATGCATACAGAAAAATATTGTATACTGGCCATGGGCTTTGGTTTTGCCCAGCGCCGTAACTAAGCATTTAGCTACCGGGGTATGCAAATATATATATATATATATATATATATATATATATATATATATATATATATATATATATAATATATATATTTTTTTTTTGGATGTTAGGAGTTAGGATGGTATTTACTCGCGCATAGTTTTAAATGTTATTTCCGAATCTCTCCTTTAACATGTCTGAAGGGGACACTGTATTACTTAAAACGTGAATTAACGTATTAAAACGTGTTAACAATGAGCAGTTACCTTGGGATTACACACCAGGTTCAGACGCATTGATTGGACTAATGTATCCGCAGGCGACCTAAGACTCGCCGTTTCAACGGTGTCAGTAGTGCTCAACAGAAAATAATGCATACAGAAAAATATTGTATACTGGCCAAAGGCTTTGGTTTTGCCCAGCGCCGTAACTAAGTATTTAGCTACCGGGTATTGGCGACTCATTGCTTGAAAAACTGGTGGGGCACAGCACCCCCATCCCCCCCCGCGAAAAACGTGCTCAAACCCGATGCCCGATTTTAACCATTTTTATGTAAACATTAAGCTAGCTTTCTAACATTACCAGATATTTCATCACAAACAGTTCTACGCCAGATTGTCACAATCAAGAGAGCTGCAAACAACACTTTACAGGCAAAAGTCTCTTATCGACAGACAGCTACATCTGCACTAACCTGAGCGTTTGAAATGGAAGGATCGTCACACTCTTGTGCTGTTCGTAACATTCTGAACTACAGAAGAGTCAGGTTCGGTTTCTGTTGATGTCTCTGGCGTTGGAGGTTTAGCTTTTTTGTTGTAGAAAAACTCCAAACGTAGCTTTCTTTTTGCCATTTTAACAGGGCTCAAATTCACTCCGTTTTAGCACATATTTTCGCTGACTGAAAAAGTGAAAGTCTCACACGAGAACAAATATAACGGTGAAGGGTCTTAGACACTCTTTGTTATGTTATTATGTTTTGAAAGTTTGAAATAAACTGCGCATTTTTAAATAATAAACCCTGGCAACAGTGGCGTAGCCAGGATTTTTTTTCGGGAGAGGGTGGCAATGGTAACTTTTTTAAGGTGAATAGTCACAGTGGTGAAATTGGCAACCTGATTTCTTATTAGTGCATTGACGTTTTATTTTCGAAAAATAAAGAACTATTTTTTTTTTAACAGAAGATCCAATAACCAAATACACTGTTGTGCAAAATAGTTAAAAAGAGAGATTCAGTTCAGAACACTTCCGTTTAAAAACTAAAAAGGAAATACGAAGCAAAGGACTTGAACTTTTAACATGCGCATCAGATTTCAATTTCACATTATGATAATAAGTAACTATATATAATTTCATTCGTACTTATGGTTGTTCATTTCACATTTGGTGTTCAAAGCAAAGCAAACCATTTTATTTAATTTCACAAATCCTGACTAATGTAATTACTCTTTGACTGACGCAGGACTGCCGATGGTACTAATCTTCTGGAGGTTCGGGGGAGGAGGGACTTGTGTACACAGTTGCATTAACTACATTGTATAACTACAGCGCCTTTAAACACAAAAAAAAATGTACAAACAGCTGATCCAACAAAAAACTTGGGTTGATTGACAGCAAATCCAACCACTCATTTTTTTTGGTATCACACTGCACTGACATTCGCTAGTTGAGCTGACGGACACCCTGTAGCCTAAACAAATAATCAGAATGAAAACAAGTAGGTAACCGAACTCATTAATTGAAACAGTTTTGCCGGTTTTCTCTCAGCAGCGTCCAGAACTGTTTTCATTCTGATTTATTTCTTTAGTTATTCAATTAATAACAGGTTGTACATTTACCACCACTCATCTCCAAGACCTGGATGGACTTGGTTACCGTCCCTTGATGTAAGCTGGCTGCACAATCCGTGAAAAAATAATAATCTTATTAGTAGGCTGCTGCTGGAGAGGTCAGCTGGCAATAAGATATGTCATGAGGCGAGTGCATTCTATGTAAATACATAGGCTACTCATTACATAGTAGATTGTCCTCTACCACATCTATATGTGTAGTAGCTAGGCTACATAGCATATACAGTAATGTTAGCCTATATGTTTCATGCATCTGTGTTTGGGGTTGAGCAAGTATAGCTTGCTTATGTATTCTCAATGGTTGATAGCAACGCGGTAATAAAAAGTTATTTCCGTGAGCGAAAAGAAAAATCAGCGCCGCCCATGCCACGTCCACCCCGCTATAATGGGAAGCGAAAAATATAACAATATTGCAATTTCTTACACATGTTTCAGTGTGAACGATCCTAACACAGTGGCTAAGCCACTGCCCTGGCAGAAATCGGGGGGGGGGGGGGGGGGGGGGCAACGGTGTCAGTAGTGCTCAACAGAAAAGAATGCATACAGAAAAATATTGTATACTGGCCATAGGCTTTGGTTTTGCCCAGCGCCGTAACTAAGCATTTAGCTACCGGGGCATATATATATATATATATATATATATATATATATATATATATATATATATATATATATATATATATATCCCGGGCATGCAAGACTCCATATCGTAGCTACCGGGGCATGCAATTATATATATATATATATATATAATATATATATATATATATATATATATATATATATATATATCCCGGGCATGCAAGACTCCATATCGTAGCTACCGGGGCATGCAATTATATATATATATATATATATATATATATATATATATATATATATATATATATATATATATATATATATTATTACTATTATTATTATTTAGCAGACGCCCTTATCCAGGATGACTTACAATTGTTACAAGATATCACAGTATTTTTACTACAATTACCCATTTATACAGTTGGGTTTTTACTGGAGCAATCTAGGTAATGTACCTTGCTCAATTGTACAGCAGCAGTGTCCTACACCGGTGATTGAACCCATGACCCTCCGGTCAAGAGTCCAGAGCTCTAACCACTACTCCACTACTTGTTATTTTTTTTTTTTTTGGATGTTAGGAGTTAGGATGGTATTTACTCGCGCATGCAGGTTCAGACGCATTGATTGGACTAATGTATCCACAGGCGACCTAAGACTCACCCTTTCAACGGTGTCAGTAGTGCTCAACAGAAAAGAATGCATACAGAAAAATATTGTATACTGGCCATGGGCTTTGGTTTTGCCCAGCGCCGTAACTAAGCATTTAGCTGCCGGGGCATGCATATATATTATTATTATTATTATTATTATTTATTTCTTAGCAGACGCCCTTATCCAGGGCGACTTACAATCGTAAGCAAAAACATTTCAAGCGTTACAATACAAGTAATACAATAAGATATATATCATTGCATGCACCTCCGGTTGAAGCAACCTGAGGTGGATGGTAAGACTCCATTTCGTAGCTACCGGGGCATGCAAGACTCCATATCGCAATTATATATATATATATATATATATATATATATATATATATATATATATATATATATATATATTGTAGCGAGCACAGGGATTAACGGAGACACGCACACAATAGCTCTTTTAGATAATGCAGTTTATTAAGCAGCTAACAGCAAGTCAGCGCCCTCTATGAACACACACACACAGCCCTTCCCCACACCAGAGCACTACTCTGCCTCTCAGGGTGACATTCACATATATATCAAACAACACCGGAAGGGTAATAACAATTACAGGGAAATGCATAGAACAGTATGCAAACTTTTACAGTAACAACAAATAAACACAACAACAATAATTCAGTTTCTCCCCTACCATAGTTCGTACTCCCAGCATCCACGGCTGCACATTAACCAAATGTAGGGGACTGGCTCCGGGCACAGCGCCCTATTCGACGACAGGTGGCAACGGCGAGTCAGTCCAGCCGTGCCCGTTACACAGCCCCCATCTTAGGGCCGAACGTCCCGCTGGCCCAACACTTAATGTCTCACAAAGTCAGAGAGTCCCGGGGGTGGTCGACGGATACGCTGGCCGCGCTGGAGCACAGGTGCAGCGGGCTGGGAGTCAGCTGGAGCCGGAATGCTCCTACCTGGGCCACCAGCTGGTGAACTATTCGGTGGTTGCAAGGGGGAAGCGCTTTCCCTGTCCTGGGAGATGGCCTCCGGGCTGGCTGCAGGGACAACCGAGTTTGTTCCGGGGCGGTAGGGGGCAAGCGGTCTTGGTGGAGCACAACCGCCCGACTACGGGTCCGCAGCCGCACTCGATAAGTCACCTCGGAGAGCCTCTCCAGAACAACACAGGGGCCCTCCCAGTTACTGGCCAGCTTGGGGCAGAGTCCCTTTCTTCGCCGAGGGCAGTGAACCCAGACCTGCTGCCCAGCTTGAAATCCCCGGCCCTTGCAGTGAGTATCGTATGCCCGTTTCTGACGCTGGCCAGCTGAGGTGAGGTGCTTCCGAGCGTAAGCATGGGCAGTGTCCAATCGGTCCTGTAGCTGCTGGAGGTATTCCGGGCCGGTAGGTTCCGGAGTGTGGAGCTGAGGTGGCCGGCCAAACACAAGGTCCACTGGGGTGCGGAGCTCTCTCCCAAACATAAGAGCCGCTGGCGTGCACCCTGTAGATTCATGCACTGCAGTCCGGTAGGCCATTAGGACCAAGGGCAAGCATTGATCCCAGTCACGCTGGTGCTGGGAGGTCCACATGGTCAGCTGGGTGGCAAGGGTGCGGTTAAACCGCTCCACCAATCCATCGCTCTGTGGGTGTAGTGGGGTCGTCCTGGTTTTCTTAATACCCAGCCGCCTGCACACCTCACCAAACACCTGCGCTTCAAAGTTACGCCCCTGGTCACTGTGTAGCTCCTCGGGAACCCCAAACCGGCAGAACATGCCTTCCAGCAGTGCCTCCGCGCAGGTAGTCGCGCTCTGATCGGGGACTGCGTACGCCTCGGGCCATTTAGTAAAGTAATCCATGGCCACCAGGACGTACCGGTTGCCCCCCTCCGTCCGTGGAAACGGCCCTAAGATGTCCACACCGACGCGCTCTAATGGTGCCCCCACCTGGTACTGCTGGAGCGGGGCATGAGAGCGGTCCAAGGGGCCCTTCCGGGCGGTGCACTGGTCACAGCGTCGCACATAAGTATCCACATCACGTCGGCACCGTCCCCAGTAGAACCGCTCCCGAAGCCGACCCAGGGTCTTGGCAACGCCGAAGTGTCCAGTGGCTGGTCCGCCATGCACGGCTCGCAGGACGGTCTCTCGGAGAGCTTGAGGAACCACCACTTGTAGCCGCTTGCGCCCTGTCGCAGGGTCTGTCCAGAAACGGTACAGCACACTTTCCCGGAGGCTCAAACATTCCCATTGCGCCAACAGCACTTTTACCTCCGGGGAGAGGGCTGACACCGCACGTCTGGCTGGGCGCTGACCCGCCGATAACCAGCGGATCAGCGGTGCCAGCTCAGCGTCCAGACCCTGCTGACGCTGGATCTCCCCCGCTGGCAACTCAAGGGGGGTCTCCACAGCTACAGTGGCAGCACTTACTCGCTCCTCCAAGGACCGCTGTGCCTCTCGCTCCTCCATCCGATGGCAGTGCTTACAGTCCTCAGAGAAGCAGGGGCGACGGGACAGGGCATCTGCATTATTGTGTAGGCATACCCTTGCAGTGTCTCTATCCAGCGAGCCACCTGTCCTTCGGGCTCGCGGAAGTTGAGCAGCCACCGCAGGGAGGCGTGATCCGTGCGCAGCTTGAATCTTCACCCGTAGAGATAGGGACGAAAGTGGTGCACGGCCCGTACTACAGCCAACAGTTCCCGGCGAGTCACACAATAGTTCCGCTCTGTTTTACTAAGAGCTTGGCTGTAGTACGCGACCACTTGTTCTCCGTCCGAGCCTTCCTGGGCTAGCACTGCTCCAATCCCCACATCGCTCGCGTCCGTGTCCAGGATGAACGGTTTTTGGGGGTCAGGGAACGCCAAGACTGGGGCCTTCACAAGGGCCTCTCGCAATTCCCCAAAGGCAGCTGCGCAGTCGGTGTCCCAGCTGAACCAGCCCCCTTTCTCAGTCAGGCGGTGCAGGGGCCTGGCGATCTGAGCAAAGTCCTTCACATAGCGGTGGTAATAAGACACCAGGCCCAGAAAGCTACGCACCTCTGTCACAGTCCTGGGGACCGGCCAGTCCTTTACAGCAGTGACTTTAGCAGGGTCTGTGGCAATGCCGTCTGCCCCGAAAACATATCCGAGGAAGTGTGTTTCTCTTCTCAGCAGGTTGCACTTCCCAGGGTGGAGTTTTAAGCCAGCTCCACGGATGCGCTCGAACACAGTCCGCAAGTTCTGCAGTGCCGCCGAAAAGGTGGTGGCGTGCACCAGTAAGTCATCCAGGTATACAACACAATGGGTCCGTGGAACTCCGGTGAGCACCCGCTCCATCAGGCGCTCGAACGTTGCTGGGGCATTGCACAGTCCAAAGGGCATCACTGAAAACTGCCACAGACCCTGGCCAATGGAGAATGCAGTTTTCTGTCATGCCTCAGGGGCCAGCTCAACCTGCCAGTATCCGCTGCGCAGGTCGAGGGAGCTGAACCAGCGGGAGCCTGTGATGTAGTCCAGAGCTTCATCGATTCTGGGGAGGGGGTACGAGTCCTTGTGTGTCACTGCATTCAGTTTGCGATAATCCACACAGAACCGCAGTGACCCGTCTTTTTTTTTACTAGCAGGGCTGGCGCGGCCCAGGGGCTAGCCGATGGTTCAATTACCCCGGCAGTGGCCATTTCCAGAATCATGCCCTCGGCCGCTTCCCGCTTTGCCAAGGATAGCCGCCGTGGCCGCTCCCGGATCGGAGCCGCGTCTCCCGTGTTAATGCTGTGCTGAACTAATCCAGTCCGCCCACAGTCCTCTATGTTTGCAGCAAAAATGTCCAAGTACCCCCTTAATAGTTCCCATAACTGGTCCCGCTGGCCCTGAGATAGACCCTCCTTACTCCTCTGCCACAGCGCTTTCACCGCATCAGTTATCCTGCAGTCCTGTGTTCCACCAGTTGTGGTTGCAGGGGGCGGTGAAAGTTCTGCAGGAGAGGGGGCGGAGACAGTTGAAGCCCTTGCAAACTCCATCGCCGATGTCCTGTCCTCTGCTTCTGGGAGAGGCCGGGTCCTGCCCCCCTGCGTCCGACGAACCTCCCTCATCTGGCTATGCCGCACGGTGGTTCTGGTGCGGCGTTGCTCCCCTTCCTTCTCCCGACCCGGAATCAGGCGCAGTTGGCTCTGGCCAAGGCACAAGGTTCCCTCAGCCAAGTCGATGGTAGCTCCTACTTTGTTCAGGAGGTCCAGGCCCAGAATGCAGCGATCCTGTATCTCCGCCAGCCAGAATTCGTGTTGGATCGTGCAGTCTCCGAGCTGGATCTCCAGATGCCGTCGTCCCAGCATGGACGCGACCTGGCCGGTGACAGTGCGGAGGCGAACCGTGGTGGGCGTCCAGCCTTCCAGCCATCCGTCACTTTCTCTGGGGAGGACTCCGGGCTGCAGGATGGAGATGGTGGAGCCTGTGTCGACCAAGGCCTTGCACTGCACCCCATTTAAGAGGCAGGGTGCATGCAGACTGTTGCCCCGGCCAACACGGCCCACCATTGCCACGCGTCGTTCTCTTTGTCTCTATGGGTGGGGGAAGGAAGGTGAAGGAGCTGCGGTCCCCCGTTTACGCCGCTCCTTTTTCGTTTCCCGCCCATGACGTCTCTTCTTCAGATGGTACTGGGTGACGGCGGCGGCGGCATTGTGCATGCAGGTGACCCGGGCTTCCGCAGTTCCAGCAGCGCCTTACAGGAGTGGTCTGCCTGACAGCGGCGGTATCCTCGTCTCCATCGCTATCTTCCTTTCCTCTGACCGCGCAGACTTTGGGGATCCGGACTCTCTCGCCCTCCTCGAGCACGGCCTCAATCCTTAGGGCATGGGTTAAAGCCTGCTCTAGGGAGGTTGGGGCAACGAGCCGAACCTGTTGTCAGAGCGCGGTGGGCTTCAAGCCACGGATGAACGCCTCCATCGCCAGGTCTTCTTGTACAGCCGGAGGTAAACCAGGATACCCCCTCCGTGCCAAGTATTTAGTGTCTGCGGCCAGTATCCCGAGTTTCTCGACACTGACTCTCTTGCGCGTGGCAAGGAGATAGCGCAGGCTGACGGCTGACTCCACTTGGCCAACGCGGCGCTGGAGAGCCGTGGATAGGGTATGGAAGTCACACGGCTCCTCTGGGTCTAAATCGAGCAATGCTTGCATCGCCTTCCCTTCCAGTGCTCAACAGTCAGTAGTGCTCAACAGAAAATAATGCATACAGAAAAATATTTTATTCTGGCCATGGGCTTTGGTTTTCCCCAGCGCCGTAACTAAGCATTTAGCTACCGGGGCATGCAAATATATATATATATATATATATATATATATATATATATATATATATATATATATATATATATATATATATATATATATAATTGCATGGACCTCCGGAATGAAGCAACCGGAGGTGGATGGAAAGACTCAATATTGCAGCTACCGGGGCATGCAAGTCTCCATATCGTAGATACCGGGGCATGCAATTATATATATATATATATATGATGGAGAGGCATATTCCCATTCCCTTAATAGTTAGGATGGTATTTACTCGCGCATACACTCTAAATCTGGGGTTGATACTGTGGAGGAAGCTTTTAAGGTGCTTCGAAGAACCTTTTTACTAGGGTTCCATGAGGAACCTTACAAATAAGGATCTTTTAAGAACCTCAAGGTTCTACTTGGAACCTTTTATGTTTATTTACAAACTTACATGCATAATATTATATATATATATATATATATATATATATATATATATATATATATATATATATATATATATATATATATATATAATATGCGTGTCTGCATAATTTGTCTGGTTAAATAACATGCTAGGAATTACTGGTTTGCAATATCAATAAAAACAAAGAAATACTTTTTATAGAAACCCTTTATTACGGGTAGAGCAATAAAATAAATAAATACAGTATAGGAGTTATACTTTTAATTATAACACATAAATGCATACAAATAAAACAGTCTGTATATGTTTCATTACTCTTAGAATAACAAATACACAAATAAGTGAAAGGCTGACAACATTTCTTGACAGGTAGATATATAAATATATTAATTATAACTAATCATAATATATTATCCATAATGTAATTAATTTAATTACAAACAAAACAAGCAAAAACCTAACTTTAGTCACAAGTATTTTATAAAACAAGTATTATAAAAAATATTAACACATTTATTTATTTTTATTTATTTATTTATTGCATTTAGATAGCGCTTTTTATACAAAAGTATCGCAAAGCACTGTATAGTACATAGCAGGAAAAAAATCACAATCCGTTTGTATAGCAGGTCACACATATAACTGCTACACTCAGCCCATTTAAATACAGATTTAAACAGTATACACAATACAAAAGCACCAATTTTAAAGTTACATTAAAACCCACTAAGATAAGCGAGCCATTTTATAAAAGTGTGTTTTTAGTCTTGACTTGAAAACTGTAATGGACCCAGATTTCCTGATAAACGAAGGCTGAGCATTTCAGAAAAAAGCCCTGCCTCCCGTGTTGTTTTGTTGACCCTAGGAATAACCAGCAGCCCCACATCCTCTGATTTCAGAGTGTGGTTTGGAAGATACGGTGTCAGTAACTCCTGTAAATAATGAGGCGCTAATCCATTCAGGGCCTTATAAGTTAACAGCAAAATCACCATTTAAAAAAGTACATTACAATAATCAATTCTAGATGAAACAAAGACATGTATTATTCTCTCGGCATCAGATACAGAAATAATTAGAACATAAGAAGGTTGTTTCTTTTATTATTTATTTCTTATTTCTGTTTGTTGTTAGTAGCTTATTGATCCCAGAATCTCATCAAGCAGCTTCTTGAAGAATCCCAGGATGTCAGCTTCAACAACATTATTGGGGAGTTGGTCTAAGTTTGGCTATATTTCTCAAATGGTAAAAATATACTTTAGTAACTTCCCTAGTATGAGTCTAAAATGATAGATCAGACTCAAAGATTACCCTCAAACTCTTAATTTCGACTTTAAATTTTGATGAGAGACTGCAAGGGTCGTGCTCATGTAATCCTACATTTCCTTTTAGTTGGTTCTGTGAGCCCACTAGCATAACCTCTGTTTTATCTCAATTCAACATTAGGAGATTCTGTGACATCCAATGCTTGATGTCTGTAAGGCAAGTAGCTAATAACACCCAGGCAGAAGAATGTCCTTGCTTTAGGGACAGATAACAGGTGGTTATCATCAGCATAGCTGTATACAACTGTAAGTTGCCCTGGGTAAGGGTGTCTGCTCAAAAGAAAAAAAAAAAAATAGTAATCCCTGAGCCTGTGGTTATTATAGCAGAACCAACACCCTTATTGCTTTCCCGACCTGGCGCCTGACAAAAGAAAGTTTACTATTCCCACTATACTAGGTGGAGTTTTCTGATCTTTTTGGAGTACCCAAAATACATTTCTCAATATAATATTAGGCTGTTTTTTCTCTGTGGGTATTTGATATTGTACACAAAATACAAGGAAAAAAGAAGCCCAAATCTCTGGGTGAGGGCCTCAGGTTATTATTATTTGTTTATTTAGCAGACACCTTTATCCAAGGCTTACAGAGACTAGGGAGTGTGAACTATGCATCAGCTGCAGAGTCACTTACAATTATGTCTCACCCGAAAGACGGAGCACAAGGAGGTTAAGTGGCTTGCTCAAGGTCACACAATGAGTCAGTTTGCCGAGGTGGGATTTGAACCGTGGACTTCCTGGTTACGAACCCTTTTCTTTAACCACTGGACCACACAGCCTCCTCAGCAAGTAAATGTTGTCCATTCATTCTCAGACCAATTTTTGTATCAAGATGGAAGGGGTTTCCCCAGATAATGACAGGTGTGGGAGTTGTAGGGTCCTTAAAAAATAAAAAATAAAAAAATAAAAAACAGAAAAATAAATCACTTACACTGTATTTTAAAAATAAAATGCTGACGCAGCATCTTACGTTATATTGTGATCATCTTTATTTGCATATTCCCATTCCCTTAATTCTTCAATTTCAACACCATCCCTCTCCCCTGATGTAATAATTTATAGCTGTTAGTTTTTAATACTTTTCATGTATTGTATTTGATGCCATGGGCTAGAAGAATTGGAGGTAATTCTATTTATAAATTCACTGTTTGGCAACAGCAGTTCAAAAAATATATATATATATATATTCCGAATGTTTTCGTTAGAGACAAAAATCCAAAGTTTTTAATACAGGTGATTTATTTATTTACTTATTTATTTATTTATTAATCATTTTCAGCATCTTTAAACAGCTTGTTCAGTGGTAACCACGCACTGGATACTGAAGTAAACTGCAGCTACGTTCCAGCATGAATGAGACACGGACAGTGCGCCACGTTCAACCTTGACCTCTGTACACCAGAAGCAGTTTAAAGTAGATTTATGTACATTTAAAGCAACATTGTCTTTGTTCATGATGATATATGATAAGTGTATTAGTTTGGTTCTCAAACAAACAAACAAAAAAATCCTTGCATGTTTTTTGCCCCGCCCCAAGTGTAAAAACAAATATTCTCTGACAGCATATAGACAGTACGTGTTTTCCGCAGCAAACAGATTCTTACGGTCTCTGTTCATGATGACAAAGAGTTTAACTGAGTGCATTGTTTCGATATGTTTGATTGGTCTCGCAGCAGTGTATGGGTAAAAATAGACTGAATGGCCTTGCCCTGCTAATAT
The DNA here is from genome assembly GCF_902713425.1 of Acipenser ruthenus. Lineage (NCBI taxonomy): Eukaryota > Metazoa > Chordata > Actinopteri > Acipenseriformes > Acipenseridae > Acipenser > Acipenser ruthenus. Next base: position 57,756 of record NW_026708159.1, on the reverse strand, counting down.
GTGCGGACATGTCCCAGGAGGAAGTGTTACAGCGTTTCGATAGATCAGGCCATAGGAGGATTAGCAAACCCTAATTTAAAGTAAAGTCTTCTAAATCAGTTTTTAATTGTGGCATCATACAGTCTCAGCAGTCCGATCAGTCTTAGCATTAGTATCAGCAATCTTACCAGTCCCAGCAGTGTCAGCACCGGTCTTACCAGTTTCAGCACCAGTCTTACCAGTCCCAGCAGTAGCAGCACCAGTCCCAGCAGTGGCAGCACCAGTCTTACCAGTCCCAGCAGTGGCAGCACCAGTCTTACCAGTTCCAGCAGTAGAAGCACCACTCTTACCAGTCCCAGCAGTAGCAGCACCAGTCTTACCAGTCCCAGCAGCACCAGTCTTACCAGTTTCAGCAGTAGCAGCACCAGTCTTACCAGTCCCAGCAGTAGCAGAACCACTTACCAGTCCCAGCAGCACCAGTCTTACCAGTTCCAGCAGTAGCAGCACCAGTCTTACCAGTTCCAGCAGTAGCAGCACCAGTCTTACCAGTTCCAGCAGTAGGAGCACCAGTCTTACCAGTTCCAGCAGTAGCAGCACCAGTCCTGCCAGTCCCAGCAGTGTCAGCATCAGTTCCAGAAGTAGCAGCACCAGTCTTACCAGCTCCAGTTGTAGCATCAGTGTCATCAGTGTCAGCATTAACTTCAATAGCAGTGAACCAAACGCATGTCTCTCAATGAAGGTATAAACCCATCTACGTGTTCATATCTATAACTTCTATTCTTCTTGTCCTTTTAATATCACATATTTCTAACAGTGTGAATAGGGTAATTTTAGGAATTTGTTGTATCGCTTTGCAGTTTGCATTAATAGTCTCCAGGCTTTAAAATATGATATATTTCACCTTCGTAACATGAACAGGATATGCACAGGGTGTTTTTTTTTTTTAGACAAAAATTTGATTTTTGCCTCAGTAAATATCTATTCCTAGCTAAACCCCTGGTAACATTAAACTGGTAAGATGGACCATGTCTAGGCAAAATGATCACATGCTTGACATGATAAAACAAGCCCCACCTTGCCCAGACTTAGAGCCAAAGGATTGTATGAACATGTGCCCATACTCACCTTGCCCAGTCAAGCAAAAGGATCAGCTGTTTAATATCATACAGCATAATGCATCTTGACCAAACAACATGGTTAATAAAGTCTGCTATGTGAGCCAATTATATATATATATATATATATATATATATATATATATATATGTTTCTCTACAGCAGTTGAATTGACAGTAGAAAGTTATGTAAAATAGTTTTTTAAAGAAAACCTTTTTTTCATGAAAGAATATTTGTCTGTTAGTTAAAAGGACAGCTTGAAATTGTGTTTAGTTTTTCCTGAAGCTTACAGTACTCCCGAAAACATTTGTGGATCACTCACTTTTTTCCTTTGCACTTTAAGATATATGCTGTTTGTTGGCAACTGAAACTGCCCCTCCTCTAAAGTGATCAGATTGATTAGAGGTACAGTACTTGTGTCTCCCAATACCAATGCATCAAATTAATTTCATATGCAGAATTACATTGATTTTTTCTATCATGTAATTGAAAACCCCTGTTAGAAATAATATGTAGTGACTCTTTTTCTTATTAAATCTGTTTGTGTGTTTACGTCTTTGTCTACATGCCTGGAACACTTACTCAACTGTTCAAGTGATGCGCACCATTTCAGACGCTGTCATATATTGACACCGTAAACTACAATACTTAATGCTTTGTCACACAATTACCAGGAATTATTATTCAGTACTGTATTTTAACGTTTTTTTTTTTTACAGTAGTACTAAAATAAAATTGTTTTCAGTTTGCATGAGTGACAAATTATATTAAACACCATGGTTTTAAAAGAACGTCGTTAAAAAAAGTCTCATTTAGTCAAGAGAAAAAGATACAGTAATTTGTGTTTTATTATTTTCGTACCAGAACCGCCCGAGAAATCGTAGCAGAGAAGCAAATCATATATTTACCTCATACTTAATACTCATGTATCCTAGAAATCGTCATTAAACAATAGACTTAATGAAACATTTTACGTCAGAAAGTTCCCAGAAGTATCATAAGTATTACCTTTTTCCTCTCTCAGTTCAGGCCAATTGATTATCGTCATCAGGTTTAGTAAAAAAAAAAAAAAAAAAAAAAAAATTACCTCAGAAATTCTATCATTGACCCGCATCATTAACAAAAGCAAAATAACCTTTTTATTTTAATCGTGGATGTTGTACAGCTGTCTGTACGTCTTTAGTTTATATTTTTTTCATTCATTCACACAAATAAAGATAATTAGCGTTATTAAAAGGTTTTACTCACCTCTCAGTGAAGAAAGCTCTACCGCCTGTGAAGAAACGTTGAACACCTGCCTCGCGCTGTGGGTTGCGATGGCAGCTGATTGGTTGAGAGGGCAACCGCTGTTGCTGGGGCATTTCTTCGTCGACCGCGCTTTTTCTACTTTTAGTAGTTAAAAATTTCAAACAGCCTTTTGCCAGCGATAGCATAATGTATTTATTTATTTATTTATTTATGTTGTATTGTGTTGTGCAGGGGAGTTTTCCCTTCTCGTCGGGTCAGGCAGCATCCTCTGGCTGCTGGGCGACATAGAGAGGGAGACATGAGAAGAGCAAAGGATTAGATATAAACACTTTCCGCCGGGTCAGACAGCATCCTCCGACTGCTGGGTGACGTAAAAGTGAGAGAGAGAGCAAAGTTTAGACATATAACATACAACAAACTGACTCTCGCTCCCGACGGGTCAGGCAGCATCCTCTGGCTGCTGGGCATTTAGTGGAGCAAGAGACAGGAAGGGGACGAACAGGACAAAAGGACAGATCCTTCGCAACTCAGTGCAGCATCCTCAGGCAGCTAAGCTGGCAGCTGGGCGGCGTGTAGAGCTTAGGAAAAAGTGTCTCGTGTCCGTTTAGGAGAGACGAAAACAGAGAACCCCCCCCCCCCCCCCTCGGTCGGGGCCCGCTCGGCAGGTGGAGGCACGGCCTACTGCATGAGGGGGCTGAAATGGTCCTGGACCTGAAATAGAAGAGAGGAGATGGGACAGCAAGGTTGAGGCCTGGAAGGCTTAGCGCATAAGCAGCAGAAGAATAGGATGTGGCCGGGGGTCCCCTCAGGCCGGCGAGGAACAGCCGGGCGGCAGTGGTTGAGACGAGAGGCCGACCCGGACAGCCGGGGGAGTGAGACTCACTTCCCCCCCTGAGGGAGCCCTGTGCGGACAGTGCGATATGGAAAGGAGCAGAGGTGGGGAGGAGGAGGAACAAAAAAGAGGTATGACACAGGCCCGGTTTTTGGGATGGAACCGCATAACAGTCTCGCGTTTTGATTGGTCCATGTCTGTCACATGAATATGTCGTCACACGAGTGGAAAAGCGTGCAGGCATTTTTAACATTGTGATCAGATAGAGTGATCTGCTTTCCACAACCTTACCATTAAAATATAATGTGGTATTACACTGTACTGATATTACAAACTATGAGGAATTACTTTATATAAATTATCATGTTATGCACGAATGTAAGAATTGGCTTTCTGTGGTGGTGTACTTTTTTCTTTCAAGTAGCATATATCGATAATCGTTTTTGCGATATATTTTAATATAAAACATATACGCTATTGCAGTTTTGTTACAGAATACATTAGTTTATCTCTAATGTAATCACAGTTTTACATATAGACTGCCCCTGTTTTCATTTACGTCGCAAATTCTGGGCTGCTTTGCTTTTCAGATAATGTCCCAAATTCTGGGCCGATTTGGTTTGCAGATAACATCCCAAATTCTGGGCCGCTTTGGTTTTTAGATAACGTCCCAAATTCTGGGCCGCTTTGGTTTTTAGATAACGTCCCAAATTCTGGGCCGCTTTGATAACATCCCAATTTCTGGGCTGCTCTGGTTTTCAGATAACGTTCCGAATTCTGCATTTTCGAATTCAGGCCAGTTTTTGAGCTATTCTGCTTAGCTGACAGCCGAGTTTCTAAGTCATGCATGCACAGTTTACCATAAACTGGACCGTTAACTCATTTAAGAGTACATGAATCAAAGTTAATGTATTTTTTACTCTCCTCAGAAAACATTTAGGAACATGGTATACCAAAAAAAAAAAAAAAGGTCATCTCATTTGCTTATGTAATGTCCATCAATATATAGTGAGGCATAGGGGTTTATCAGAACTTCTGGGTTTAAGAGACCAGTGACCTTCAACAACTTCAAATAAATCCTATTGTATTGTATTAGTCAGCATTTCCCTTATCTATTCCTGATCATTTATACTGTAGGTCAGGGGTTTTCAACCTTTTTTTGAAACTGTAGCCCTTCTATCTGGAGGTTTCAGCTCGAGTACCCCTTTACAATTTTCGCTCAACTGAACGGTACCTCAGTTACAATAAAATGGAGAATAATCTGATGACCCCCCCCCCCCCTGTTTATTTAATAAGTCTGGGTGACAAACTGCTGGTTTAGGACAGAACAACAAACAGTAAGCTTAATTCTTAAAACTTTTAACTACAAGTATTTGGATGCACAGAATTAAAAAGACAAGTATTAGGTTAGGAGCACACCTATTTTTTGTAACTTTGACGGCCTTTTGTAAAAGTTTGAAGACCTTTTGATACCCAGCATACACTGCAATACCCAGCAAAGTAATACACTGATATTCTGATAGCACAGCAATTCAAATGAAGTTTGTAATTGGTTGTGTTCCTCAAATACACAATAAAAAGTTATATTTATAGGGTATACAGTTATACAGCGATACAGTGGTTTCGGACATCTAAGAACAGGTACTGCGAGCATCTGGATTCATACTCAGAGGTACTCTGTAGCCTCCTGGGACATTCACAGCTTGTTTGACACCCTCTTGTAGTTGCCCGTTTCTGCATATAAAGCAAAATGCTGTTTGTCAATCTCTCTTTTTTCTTATAAATCAGTCTTTGCAAGAATCATTCCAAAAACACTTGAATCAGTTAGGCACTACAGGCCTTTAAATTGCAGTACCAATTTGCAAGTTGCTAAGTGGTTGCGTTCCTCAAATTTGCAGTGCAAAGTGATATCTTAAAGAATAGGGTATGTAGTGCTTTTTTTCGCCTCCCCTTGCTTTTGGTGCAAAACTGTGCTCTGATACACTCAGGCTGATACTGTGATCACAAAGCACTTGGAATGGACTTAAATTGGTGCTTCTGTACTCTTTTTAGATGCACAACAATCTTAGCTAAAGAAAATGGGTTCCTTCGAGTTCGTAAGACCCACGACCGCCATTAGCTGAGCCTTACCCCGATGGTGTTTTTATAATGGGATTTGCCATAGGGAAGGGGGTGGTCTCTTATCGTACCCGTATCTCCACGACCCCTGGGCCAACAAACTCAGAAGGACATTCTTTGCATAAGAAAGACATCAGCCACGGGTTCAAACGCCACCCCACCGCCAGATGGTGGCCGTTGCCCCAAAGGGGTTTTATAATGGGATTTCCCATAGACATTTTTCAGGGTGCTGTATCTTGGGTTCCGGGGGTCCCCAAGACTTGAAAATCGGTATGGAGGTCCACCTTGGGGCCCCTGTCGATCCCTCCAAGCAACGTGTCCCCAGCTAGAAAGGACACCAGTTTAGACTTTTTTTGCCAACCTGGAGCTCAAAAGCTATTGGAAATGCAACCTTGACATTCCATCATGCTGAAAATGTGAAAATTTGTTGAAAATGTAGCATTTGAAAACGGGTGGCTCCCTGTGAAAGAGGGCCCCCAGACATGACCCTAGGAAGTTCAACCCGGTTTCTAGGCCCCGGGGTCATGGAGATATGACCCCGAAAAGGGTAGTTTTTGGACATTTTTGACAGGGCGTATCTCGGGTTCTGTGGGGGTTAGGAACTTGATTTTTTTTTTTTGCGTTGGGGCCCCATGGGGCCCCGCACAAGGAGTCACTATTTTTATGGTTCAAATGCCAGGACGGCTTGGCAAAGTGAATTTTTTCGTCATGACATGAGTTTTTGGGTGAACCACCACACCTTTTTAGGGGGTGGTTTGGGGTGCTCCCCTGAGTCTATATCACTTTGAATGGTGGTTCTACGTGCTCGGGTTCGAGAGATATGCCTGAAAATGTGTTTTATAACACTGCCATAGACATGAATGGGGCTGAATACCCGAAAATATATTTTGCAAAGAATTGCTAAGGTGCAATGTATCCAGTTTTGTTACAGGATACATTAGTTTATCTCTAATGTAATCACAGTTTTACATATAGACTGCCCCTGTTTTCATTTACGTCCCAAATTCTGGGCCGCTTTGCTTTTCAGATAATGTCCCAAATTCTGGGCCGCCTTGGTTTTTAGATAACGTCCCAAATTCTGGGCCGCCTTGGTTTTTAGATAACGTCCCAAATTCTGGGCCGCTTTGGTTTTTAGATAACGTCCCAAATTCTGGGCAGCCTTGGTTTTTAGATAACGTCCCAAATTCTGGGCCGCTTTGCATTTCCGAATTCAGCCCAGTTTTGGGGAATCAGCTGACAGCCGAGTTTCTAAGTCATGCATGCACAGTTTACCATAAACTGGATCGTGAATTTATTTGAGAGTAACCCTTAGTACATTAATCAAAGTTCATGTATTTTTTACTCTCCCCAGAAATCTTTTTTTTTTTTTTTTTTTTAATGAAAAAAACAAAAATGTAAATGTTAAACGTATTTCTTATTACATGAAGAAACTACATTGCACTGAAATAGATACATGAAAATTAATTAAAGCAGCCGTTTTCCTTTATTAAAGGCTAATATTAAAACACATTTTTGGGAAGGAACATGGTATTCCGAAAAAAGGACATCTCATTTTCTTATGTAACGTCCATCAATATATTGTAGTGTTTCAGGTTCTTTTTGGACAGAAATGAGACTGCAACTGTGAGTAGATGAAGGCCGTTTATTTTGACAATAATTAAATAATCACAAAATAAAATCATAAAGTGATGGTAAGGAGACTGGGAGTCGAAAGTGAAAATAAATGCTTGTAGTAATTTTTCTTTTACCCTACCCTTCCCAGTCTTTTCCACGCCCCTCTTGTGCGCAAAACCTGAACTCCAATTCCCCTCCACACACGTGTACCACCATGCAACCCCTGCATGCATACACCAACCATGCAACCCCTGCACGCATACACCCACCATGCAACCCCTGCACGCACACACCACCATGCAACCCCTGCACGCATACACCCACCATGCAACCCCTGCATGCATACACCCACCATGCAACCCCTGCACGCACACACCACCATGCAACCCCTGCACGCATACACCCACCATACAACCCCTGCACGCATACACCCACCATGCAACCCCTGCACGCACACACCACCATGCAACCCCTGCACGCATGCACCCACCATGCAACCCCTGCATGCATACACCCACCATGCAACCCCTGCACGCACACACCACTATGCAACCCCTGCACGCATACACCCACCATACAACCCCTGCACGCATACACCCACCATGCAACCCCTGCACGCACACACCACCATGCAACCCCTGCACGCATACACCCACCATGCAACCCCTGCATGCATACACCCACCATGCAACCCCTGCACGCACACACCACTATGCAACCCCTGCACGCATGCACCCACCATGCAACCCCTGCATGCATACACCCACCATGCAACCCCTGCACGCACACACCACTATGCAACCCCTGCACGCATACACCCACCATACAACCCCTGCACGCATACACCCACCATGCAACCCCTGCACGCACACACCACCATGCAACCCCTGCACGCATACACCCACCATGCAACCCCCGCATGCATACACCCACCATGCAACCCCTGCACGCACACACCACTATGCAACCCCTGCACGCATACACCCACCATACAACCCCTGCATGCATACACCCACCTTAGCAATTCTTTGCAAAATATATTTTCGGGTATTCAGCCCCATTCATGTCTATGGCAGTGTTATAAAACACATTTTCAGGCATTTCTCTCGAACCCGAGCACGTAGAACCACCATTCAAAGTGATATAGACTCAGGGGAGCACCCCAAACCACCCCCTAAAAAGGTGTGGTGGTTCACCCAAAAACTCATGTCATGACGAAAAAATTCACTTTGCCAAGCCGTCCTGGCATTTGAACCATAAAAATAGTGACTCCTTGTGCGGGGCCCCATGGGGCCCCAACGCAAAAAAAAAAATCAAGTTCCTAACCCCCACAGAACCCGAGATACGCCCTGTCAAAAATGTCCAAAAACTACCCTTTTCGGGGTCATATCTCCATGACCCCGGGGCCTAGAAACCGGGTTGAACTTCCTAGGGTCATGTCTGGGGGCCCTCTTTCACAGGGAGCCACCCGTTTTCAAATGCTACATTTTCAACAAATTTTCACATTTTCAGCATGATGGAATGTCAAGGTTGCATTTCCAATAGCTTTTGAGCTCCAGGTTGGCAAAAAAAGTCTAAACTGGTGTCCTTTCTAGCTGGGGACACGTTGCTTGGAGGGATCGACAGGGGCCCCGAGGTGGACCTCCATACCGATTTTCAAGTCTTGGGGACCCCCGGAACCCAAGATACAGCACCCTGAAAAATGTCTATGGGAAATCCCATTATAAAACCCCTTTGGGGCAACGGCCACCATCTGGCGGTGGGGTGGCGTTTGAACCCGTGGCTGATGTCTTTCTTTAGCTAAGACTCTTGTGTATGCAAAGAATGTCCTTCTGAGTTTGTTGGCCCAGGGGTCGTGGAGATACGGGTACGATAAGAGACCACCCCCTTCCCTATGGCAAATCCCATTATAAAAACACCATCGGGGTAAGGCTCAGCTAATGGCGGTCGTGGGTCTTACGAACTCGAAGGAACCCATTTTCTTTAGCTAAGATTGTTGTGCATCTAAAAAGAGTACAGAAGCACCAATTTAAGTCCATTCCAAGTGTTTTGTGATCACAGTATCAGCCTGAGTGTATCAGAGCACAGTTTTGCACCAAAAGCAAGGGGAGGCGAAAAAAAGCACTACATACCCTATTCTTTAAGATATCACTTTGCACTGCAAATTTGAGGAACGCAACCACTTAGCAACTTGCAAATTGGTACTGCAATTTAAAGGCCTGTAGTGCCTAACTGATTCAAGTGTTTTTGGAATGATTCTTGCAAAGACTGATTTATAAGAAAAAAGAGAGATTGACAAACAGCATTTTGCTTTATATGCAGAAACGGGCAACTACAAGAGGGTGTCAAACAAGCTGTGAATGTCCCAGGAGGCTACAGAGTACCTCTGAGTATGAATCCAGATGCTCGCAGTACCTGTTCTTAGATGTCCGAAACCACTGTATCGCTGTATAACTGTATACCCTATAAATATAACTTTTTATTGTGTATTTGAGGAACACAACCAATTACAAACTTCATTTGAATTGCTGTGCTATCAGAATATCAGTGTATAACTTTGCTGGGTATTGCAGTGTATGCTGGGTATCAAAAGGTCTTCAAACTTTTACAAAAGGCCGTCAAAGTTACAAAAAATAGGTGTGCTCCTAACCTAATACTTGTCTTTTTAATTCTGTGCATCCAAATACTTGTAGTTAAAAGTTTTAAGAATTAAGCTTACTGTTTGTTGTTCTGTCCTAAACCAGCAGTTTGTCACCCAGACTTATTAAATAAACAGGGGGGGGGGGGGGTCATCAGATTATTCTCCATTTTATTGTAACTGAGGTACCGTTCAGTTGAGCGAAAATTGTAAAGGGGTACTCGAGCTGAAACCTCCAGATAGAAGGGCTACAGTTTCAAAAAAAGGTTGAAAACCCCTGACCTACAGTATAAATGATCAGGAATAGATAAGGGAAATGCTGACTAATACAATACAATAGGATTTATTTGAAGTTGTTGAAGGTCACTGGTCTCTTAAACCCAGAAGTTCTGATAAACCCCTATGCCTCACTATATATTGATGGACATTACATAAGCAAATGAGATGACCTTTTTTTTTTTTTGGTATACCATGTTCCTAAATGTTTTCTGAGGAGAGTAAAAAATACATTAACTTTGATTCATGTACTCTTAAATGAGTTAACGGTCCAGTTTATGGTAAACTGTGCATGCATGACTTAGAAACTCGGCTGTCAGCTAAGCAGAATAGCTCAAAAACTGGCCTGAATTCGAAAATGCAGAATTCGGAACGTTATCTGAAAACCAGAGCAGCCCAGAAATTGGGATGTTATCAAAGCGGCCCAGAAATTGGGACGTTATCTAAAAACCAAAGCGGCCCAGAATTTGGGACGTTATCTAAAAACCAAAGCGGCCCAGAATTTGGGATGTTATCTGCAAACCAAATCGGCCCAGAATTTGGGACATTATCTGAAAAGCAAAGCAGCCCAGAATTTGCGACGTAAATGAAAACAGGGGCAGTCTATATGTAAAACTGTGATTACATTAGAGATAAACTAATGTATTCTGTAACAAAACTGCAATAGCGTATATGTTTTATATTAAAATATATCGCAAAAACGATTATCGATATATGCTACTTGAAAGAAAAAAGTACACCACCACAGAAAGCCAATTCTTACATTCGTGCATAACATGATAATTTATATAAAGTAATTCCTCATAGTTTGTAATATCAGTACAGTGTAATACCACATTATATTTTAATGGTAAGGTTGTGGAAAGCAGATCACTCTATCTGATCACAATGTTAAAAATGCCTGCACGCTTTTCCACTCGTGTGACGACATATTCATGTGACAGACATGGACCAATCAAAACGCGAGACTGTTATGCGGTTCCATCCCAAAAACCGGGCCTGTGTCATACCTCTTTTTTGTTCCTCCTCCTCCCCACCTCTGCTCCTTTCCATATCGCACTGTCCGCACAGGGCTCCCTCAGGGGGGGAAGTGAGTCTCACTCCCCCGGCTGTCCGGGTCGGCCTCTCGTCTCAACCACTGCCGCCCGGCTGTTCCTCGCCGGCCTGAGGGGACCCCCGGCCACATCCTATTCTTCTGCTGCTTATGCGCTAAGCCTTCCAGGCCTCAACCTTGCTGTCCCATCTCCTCTCTTCTATTTCAGGTCCAGGACCATTTCAGCCCCCTCATGCAGTAGGCCGTGCCTCCACCTGCCGAGCGGGCCCCGACCGAGGGGGGGGGGGGGGTTCTCTGTTTTCGTCTCTCCTAAACGGACACGAGACACTTTTTCCTAAGCTCTACACGCCGCCCAGCTGCCAGCTTAGCTGCCTGAGGATGCTGCACTGAGTTGCGAAGGATCTGTCCTTTTGTCCTGTTCGTCCCCTTCCTGTCTCTTGCTCCACTAAATGCCCAGCAGCCAGAGGATGCTGCCTGACCCGTCGGGAGCGAGAGTCAGTTTGTTGTATGTTATATGTCTAAACTTTGCTCTCTCTCTCACTTTTACGTCACCCAGCAGTCGGAGGATGCTGTCTGACCCGGCGGAAAGTGTTTATATCTAATCCTTTGCTCTTCTCATGTCTCCCTCTCTATGTCGCCCAGCAGCCAGAGGATGCTGCCTGACCCGACGAGAAGGGAAAACTCCCCTGCACAACACAATACAACATAAATAAATAAATAAATAAATACATTATGCTATCGCTGGCAAAAGGCTGTTTGAAATTTTTAACTACTAAAAGTAGAAAAAGCGCGGTCGACGAAGAAATGCCCCAGCAACAGCGGTTGCCCTCTCAACCAATCAGCTGCCATCGCAACCCACAGCGCGAGGCAGGTGTTCAACGTTTCTTCACAGGCGGTAGAGCTTTCTTCACTGAGAGGTGAGTAAAACCTTTTAATAACGCTAATTATCTTTATTTGTGTGAATGAATGAAAAAAATATAAACTAAAGACGTACAGACAGCTGTACAACATCCACGATTAAAATAAAAAGGTTATTTTGCTTTTGTTAATGATGCGGGTCAATGATAGAATTTCTGAGGTAATTTTTTTTTTTTTTTTTTTTTTTTTACTAAACCTGATGACGATAATCAATTGGCCTGAACTGAGAGAGGAAAAAGGTAATACTTATGATACTTCTGGGAACTTTCTGACGTAAAATGTTTCATTAAGTCTATTGTTTAATGACGATTTCTAGGATACATGAGTATTAAGTATGAGGTAAATATATGATTTGCTTCTCTGCTACGATTTCTCGGGCGGTTCTGGTACGAAAATAATAAAACACAAATTACTGTATCTTTTTCTCTTGACTAAATGAGACTTTTTTTAACGACGTTCTTTTAAAACCATGGTGTTTAATATAATTTGTCACTCATGCAAACTGAAAACAATTTTATTTTAGTACTACTGTAAAAAAAAAAACGTTAAAATACAGTACTGAATAATAATTCCTGGTAATTGTGTGACAAAGCATTAAGTATTGTAGTTTACGGTGTCAATATATGACAGCGTCTGAAATGGTGCGCATCACTTGAACAGTTGAGTAAGTGTTCCAGGCATGTAGACAAAGACGTAAACACACAAACAGATTTAATAAGAAAAAGAGTCACTACATATTATTTCTAACAGGGGTTTTCAATTACATGATAGAAAAAATCAATGTAATTCTGCATATGAAATTAATTTGATGCATTGGTATTGGGAGACACAAGTACTGTACCTCTAATCAATCTGATCACTTTAGAGGAGGGGCAGTTTCAGTTGCCAACAAACAGCATATATCTTAAAGTGCAAAGGAAAAAAGTGAGTGATCCACAAATGTTTTCGGGAGTACTGTAAGCTTCAGGAAAAACTAAACACAATTTCAAGCTGTCCTTTTAACTAACAGACAAATATTCTTTCATGAAAAAAAGGTTTTCTTTAAAAAACTATTTTACATAACTTTCTACTGTCAATTCAACTGCTGTAGAGAAACATATATATATATATATATATATATATATATATATATATATATATATATATATATATATATATATATATAATTGGCTCACATAGCAGACTTTATTAACCATGTTGTTTGGTCAAGATGCATTATGCTGTATGATATTAAACAGCTGATCCTTTTGCTTGACTGGGCAAGGTGAGTATGGGCACATGTTCATACAATCCTTTGGCTCTAAGTCTGGGCAAGGTGGGGCTTGTTTTATCATGTCAAGCATGTGATCATTTTGCCTAGACATGGTCCATCTTACCAGTTTAATGTTACCAGGGGTTTAGCTAGGAATAGATATTTACTGAGGCAAAAATCAAATTTTTGTCTAAAAAAAAAAAACACCCTGTGCATATCCTGTTCATGTTACGAAGGTGAAATATATCATATTTTAAAGCCTGGAGACTATTAATGCAAACTGCAAAGCGATACAACAAATTCCTAAAATTACCCTATTCACACTGTTAGAAATATGTGATATTAAAAGGACAAGAAGAATAGAAGTTATAGATATGAACACGTAGATGGGTTTATACCTTCATTGAGAGACATGCGTTTGGTTCACTGCTATTGAAGTTAATGCTGACACTGATGACACTGATGCTACAACTGGAGCTGGTAAGACTGGTGCTGCTACTTCTGGAACTGATGCTGACACTGCTGGGACTGGCAGGACTGGTGCTGCTACTGCTGGAACTGGTAAGACTGGTGCTCCTACTGCTGGAACTGGTAAGACTGGTGCTGCTACTGCTGGAACTGGTAAGACTGGTGCTGCTGGGACTGGTAAGTGGTTCTGCTACTGCTGGGACTGGTAAGACTGGTGCTGCTACTGCTGAAACTGGTAAGACTGGTGCTGCTGGGACTGGTAAGACTGGTGCTGCTACTGCTGGGACTGGTAAGAGTGGTGCTTCTACTGCTGGAACTGGTAAGACTGGTGCTGCCACTGCTGGGACTGGTAAGACTGGTGCTGCCACTGCTGGGACTGGTGCTGCTACTGCTGGGACTGGTAAGACTGGTGCTGAAACTGGTAAGACCGGTGCTGACACTGCTGGGACTGGTAAGATTGCTGATACTAATGCTAAGACTGATCGGACTGCTGAGACTGTATGATGCCACAATTAAAAACTGATTTAGAAGACTTTACTTTAAATCAGGGTTTGCTAATCCTCCTATGGCCTGATCTATCGAAACGCTGTAACACTTCCTCCTGGGACATGTCCGCACATATTAGCAGGGCAAGGCCATTCAGTCTATTTTTACCCATACTGCTGCGAGACCAATCAAACATATCGAAACAATGCACTCAGTTAAACTCTTTGTCATCATGAACAGAGACCGTAAGAATCTGTTTGCTGCGGAAAACACGTACTGTCTATATGCTGTCAGAGAATATTTGTTTTTACACTTGGGGCGGGGCAAAAAACATGCAAGGATTTTTTTGTTTGTTTGTTTGAGAACCAAACTAATACACTTATCATATATCATCATGAACAAAGACAATGTTGCTTTAAATGTACATAAATCTACTATAAACTGCTTCTGGTGTACAGAGGTCAAGGTTGAACGTGGCGCACTGTCCGTGTCTCATTCATGCTGGAACGTAGCTGCAGTTTACTTCAGTATCCAGTGCGTGGTTACCACTGAACAAGCTGTTTAAAGATGCTGAAAATGATTAATAAATAAATAAATAAGTAAATAAATAAATCACCTGTATTAAAAACTTTGGATTTTTGTCTCTAACGAAAACATTCGGAAAATATATATATATATATATATATATATATATATATATATATATATATATATATATATATATATATATATATATATATATATATATTTTGAACTGCTGTTGCCAAACAGTGAATTTATAAATAGAATTACCTCCAATTCTTCTAGCCCATGGCATCAAATACAATACATGAAAAGTATTAAAAACTAACAGCTATAAATTATTACATCAGGGGAGAGGGATGGTGTTGAAATTGAAGAATTAAGGGAATGGGAATATGCAAATAAAGATGATCACAATATAACGTAAGATGCTGCGTCAGCATTTTATTTTTAAAATACAGTGTAAGTGATTTATTTTTCTGTTTTTTTTTTTTTTTTTTTTTTTTTAAGGACCCTACAACTCCCACACCTGTCATTATCTGGGGAAACCCCTTCCATCTTGATACAAAAATTGGTCTGAGAATGAATGGACAACATTTACTTGCTGAGGAGGCTGTGTGGTCCAGTGGTTAAAGAAAAGGGTTCGTAACCAGGAAGTCCACGGTTCAAATCCCACCTCGGCAAACTGACTCATTGTGTGACCTTGAGCAAGCCACTTAACCTCCTTGTGCTCCGTCTTTCGGGTGAGACATAATTGTAAGTGACTCTGCAGCTGATGCATAGTTCACACTCCCTAGTCTCTGTAAGCCTTGGATAAAGGTGTCTGCTAAATAAACAAATAATAATAACCTGAGGCCCTCACCCAGAGATTTGGGCTTCTTTTTTCCTTGTATTTTGTGTACAATATCAAATACCCACAGAGAAAAAACAGCCTAATATTATATTGAGAAATGTATTTTGGGTACTCCAAAAAGATCAGAAAACTCCACCTAGTATAGTGGGAATAGTAAACTTTCTTTTGTCAGGCGCCAGGTCGGGAAAGCAATAAGGGTGTTGGTTCTGCTATAATAACCACAGGCTCAGGGATTACTATTTTTTTTTTTTTCTTTTGAGGAGACACCCTTACCCAGGGCAACTTACAGTTGTATACAGCTATGCTGATGATAACCACCTGTTATCTGTCCCTAAAGCAAGGACATTCTTCTGCCTGGGTGTTATTAGCTACTTGCCTTACAGACATCAAGCATTGGATGTCACAGAATCTCCTAATGTTGAATTGAGATAAAACAGAGGTTATGCTAGTGGGCTCACAGAACCAACTAAAAGGAAATGTAGGATTACATGAGCACGACCCTTGCAGTCTCTCATCAAAATTTAAAGTCGAAATTAAGAGTTTGAGGGTAATCTTTGAGTCTGATCTATCATTTTAGACTCATACTAGGGAATTTACTAAAGTATATTTTTACCATTTGAGAAATATAGCCAAACTTAGACCAACTCCCCAATAATGTTGTTGAAGCTGACATCCTGGGATCCTTCAAGAAGCTGCTTGATGAGATTCTGGGATCAATAAGCTACTAACAACAAACAGAAATAAGAAATAAATAATAAAAGAAACAACCTTCTTATGTTCTAATTATTTCTGTATCTGATGCCGAGAGAATAATACATGTCTTTGTTTCATCTAGAATTGATTATTGTAATGTACTTTTTTAAATGGTGATTTTGCTGTTAACTTATAAGGCCCTGAATGGATTAGCGCCTCATTATTTACAGGAGTTACTGACACCGTATCTTCCAAACCACACTCTGAAATCACAGGATGTGGGGCTGCTGGTTATTCCTAGGGTCAACAAAACAACACGGGAGGCAGGGCTTTTTTCTGGAATGCTCAGCCTTCGTTTATCAGGAAATCTGGGTCCATTACAGTTTTCAAGTCAAGACTAAAAACACACTTTTATAAAATGGCTCGCTTATCTTAGTGGGTTTTAATGTAACTTTAAAATTGGTGCTTTTGTATTGTGTATACTGTTTAAATCTGTATTTAAATGGGCTGAGTGTAGCAGTTATATGTGTGACCTGCTATACAAACGGATTGTGATTTTTTTTCCTGCTATGTACTATACAGTGCTTTGCGATACTTTTGTATAAAAAGCGCTATATAAATGCAATAAATAAATAAATAAAAATAAATGTGTTAATATTTTTTATAATACTTGTTTTATAAAATACTTGTGACTAAAGTTAGGTTTTTGCTTGTTTTGTTTGTAATTAAATTAATTACATTATGGATAATATATTATGATTAGTTATAATTAATATATTTATATATCTACCTGTCAAGAAATGTTGTCAGCCTTTCACTTATTTGTGTATTTGTTATTCTAAGAGTAATGAAACATATACAGACTGTTTTATTTGTATGCATTTATGTGTTATAATTAAAAGTATAACTCCTATACTGTATTTATTTATTTTATTGCTCTACCCGTAATAAAGGGTTTCTATAAAAAGTATTTCTTTGTTTTTATTGATATTGCAAACCAGTAATTCCTAGCATGTTATTTAACCAGACAAATTATGCAGACACGCATATTATATATATATATATATATATATATATATATATATATATATATATAATATTATGCATGTAAGTTTGTAAATAAACATAAAAGGTTCCAAGTAGAACCTTGAGGTTCTTAAAAGATCCTTATTTGTAAGGTTCCTCATGGAACCCTAGTAAAAAGGTTCTTCGAAGCACCTTAAAAGCTTCCTCCACAGTATCAACCCCAGATTTAGAGTGTATGCGCGAGTAAATACCATCCTAACTATTAAGGGAATGGGAATATGCCTCTCCATCATATATATATATATAATTGCATGCCCCGGTATCTACGATATGGAGACTTGCATGCCACGGTAGCTGCAATATTGAGTCTTTCCATCCACCTCCGGTTGCTTCATTCCGGAGGTCCATGCAATTTATATATATATATATATATGATTTCCATTACACAAGAGTAGATGTTAAAACTTCATGCTGATTTGAACTCGGCTCTCGCCAAGATAAGCACCAACTAAGACGTAGCTTTACAGTAAACTAATGTGATCCATATGTGTCTCCATCCATTTACGTTTCCTTCCATATGATGATGTAGATATCCTTCTGTCTGGTGTTAATGGCTGAAGTGTAATGCTGGCTCCAGGGATCAGCTTATTTTGCCTCCCTGGCGCATCAGCACACACGACGGCTGCGATGCTGGCTCCGGGGATCAACCAAAGTGCGGCCTCCCCAGCACATCAGCATGACAACCGTCTGGATTGAGCTAAGTAGGGTACATCTCTGGGGTTTTCAAGTGGGCACCTTCCATCCTCAGTGTTTCGTCGACTAGCCCACGACACTTCAAGAGGGCTCGACGGTGATTCTGGCGTCCCAGCATGACCCCCCTCCGTCCCCCACTCAACTCAGCCCAGCTTACTTACCTGTACATCAGCGTTTCTTTCTTTCTATTGTGCTTGGGATCCCCAGCCAGAATCTTTCCGTCTCAACCACAGCCAGTTGCTGCTCCTCTCTGCTGCTTCAGATAAGTTCTTCACTGTGCGACGCAACTCTTCGCCGCTGAATCCGACGTCTCTGAGAAACCGGGTTGTAGAGTGTGCCACAAATATATATATATTTGCATGCCCCGGTAGCTAAATGCTTAGTTACAGCGGTGGGCAAAACCAAAGCCCATGGCCAGTATACAATATTTTTTCTGTATGCATTATTTTCTGTTGAGCACTTGTAGCAATTCCCATGCTACATAATGTGGGTGTAAGTCTCACCCACCTGTCCCTTTAATTAGGGTCAGTAGCCTGGCCAGGTCAAAACTTCAGTTCCCATAGTTCCTTGCAACCACCCTCTGTTCATCCTCTCTCCCCATTGGCTTATTCAGATTTCCACCCCTCCAATCTCAGAGCTCCTTAGTAGCCAGCACTTGTATTAAAGCTGGCTAATCAGGCCTGAGGGAGACTCCCTTTCTCAGAGGAATCCATTTAACTACAGCATTTTCTCTACTTAAATTTCAGTGAATCTATTACCATCCTTAGATAATTCCAGTGCATCCGTTCATTTTCTTTTGTCACTGCGCTTTATCTAAACTGCTCTTTTTGTTTTCACTGTTACTTGTTTAAGTTTAGCTGTTTTTCTAGGTCTGTTTAGTGTTTGTTGTTTTATGTGTGACAGCCTCCATTTTTTCCTGATCCTCCTGATTTTTTTCAAACAACTGTTCACCATTCAACTCAACACTACTGGACAGGCTCAACAATTTCAACGTACTCAATGTTTTCAACCTTCTACAATCACCATCATTTCGGGACACTTTGCTGGACTGCCTTATTTGTGGGTGAGATCATTTCTTTTTTGTTTGGATTTTTTCTACTTTAATTTGATACTTTGTTTCCTGTATTTTTTGTTATTTTGTTACTTTGTATGGATTTCAATTACCCTGCTTTACTGGACTTGTTGGGCCTACCTGTCATTCTCCCACCATTGCCATAGAGACTGTTAAATGTAATTGTTTCCACAAGTCACTGTTTTTCGTCTGTATCTATTTATTTATCCTTGTTCTTTATCTGTGTGTGTTGTGTTTGTGAGTGTGGGTTTATTGGAGACCCTCCGGACACCATTCATTTCTACTTTGTGATACTGTTTAGTCTTCTGTTTGTCCCTACATCTGTACCAGCTTTATTCTTACCTGTTACCTGCAATTATTTGAATTCCTTACTTATCATTATTCATTTCATTCATTTGTTCATTTTTTTCATTTGTTGACATTATTGTTCACAATAATAAACCGATTGTTCATGAAATTGACACCTCTGACGTCCCTGCTTTTGCTGTCTGTCACTCTTGCTGACTTATTTAGCTATAGGAATAGGGCCAGTAGTATCTCCTTAGGGAGGACAGTGCAACTGCTTCTCAGTTGTGCAGAGTGATCGTTACAGAATTGGTGGCCCGTACGGGGATCGAACCCGCGACCTTGGCGTTATCAGCACCATCCAGCGTTGTCTCTCTCCACCTGGGTCCCGATGCGCACCAGTTCTGCCACTGTCTTCACTGTTCCCCTAAGACAGCTTGCCAGTTTGGGATTACAGCTGTTTAGAATGCGACAAACCACCTCAGTCTCCTCCAAGTCTGGCTTCCAGCGCAGACATAGGGCACGATAGTCATAGGCGAAGTCAAGGATTCGCTCGTCAGGCAGCTGGACTCTGGAGTGGAGTCGGTCTTCCACTTCGGTCTGGAAGTCAGACGGCAGAAAGGCTTGACGGAAGACAGTCTTGAACTGTTCCCAGGAGTGGATTCCCTTGCGCTCTGCAAACCACCAGCTCTTTGCTGAGCCTTTCAGCACACTGGACATGGTTGCCATGATCTCATAGGGCGTCATGGGTCGTAGCGCTAGGAATTCATCACATTTGTCCAGGAAGTCAATGGCATCGCTGCTGGCCTCCCCGCCAAACTCTGGGAAGTTGATTTTAATGGGCAGCTTTGCTTGGGAAAGACTTCCTTCAGTTCTGGAGCCATGGTAATCAGCAGACCCACCATCAAAGGAGAATTGTTGTGGTGCAGACCGCTTTCTAGAGGAGAGAGACGGCAAAGAAAGTGGCAGACGAGGGGTGCTGGTCTTTTTGAAGAGTTTCTTCAGCTCTTCTCCCCACAGCACATCCCGGCGTTTCAGGCACTTCACCACTTCCAGATCCATTTCGTCAAGGGCCTCTTGCATTCGAAGGATCTGGAAGTGGTGAAGTGCCTGAAACGCCGCGATGTGCTGTGGAGAGAAGAGCTGAAGAAACTCTTCAAAAAGACCAGCACCCCTCGTCTACCACTTTCTTTGCCGTCTCTCTCCTCTAGAAAGCGGTCTGCACCACAACAATTCTCCTTTGATGGTGGGTCTGCTGATTACCATGGCTCCAGAACTGAAGGAAGTCTTTCCCAAGCAAAGCTGCCCATTAAAATCAACTTCCCAGAGTTTGGCGGGGAGGCCAGCAGCGATGCCATTGACTTCCTGGACAAATGTGATGAATTCCTAGCGCTACGACCCATGACACCCTATGAGATCATGGCAACCATGTCCAGTGTGCTGAAAGGCTCAGCAAAGAGCTGGTGGGTCGCGGAGCGCAAGGGAATCCACTCCTGGGAACAGTTCAAGACTGTCTTCCGTCAAGCCTTTCTGCCGTCTGACTACCAGACCGAAGTGGAAGACCGACTCTGCTCCAGAGTCCAGCTGCCTGACGAGCGAATCCTTGACTTCGCCTATGACTATCGTGCCCTATGTCTGCGCTGGAAGCCAGACTTGGAGGAGTCTGAAGTGGTTCGACGGATTCTCAACAGCTGTAATCCCAAAATGGCAAGCTGTCTGAGGGGAACGGTGAAGACAGTGGCAGAACTGGTGCGCATCGGGACCCAGGTGGAGAGAGACAACGCTGCTCAGCGGGAATACTGGGTCAAGGCAAAATCCAGCAAAGCCGTTCAGGACAATAGGAGCCATAAAGGAGCTATGAAGAAGCCGGCAGAGGTCAGCATGGTGAGAAGCCAGAAGAAGAAAAATATAGTTCCTGCTGCAAGCCTGACTCTGCTGATCGTGGATGTAGGCGTTCGAGGGCTCCAAGGGCCTGCAGTCCTGGACACTGGGAGCACCTTCACTCTAATGAGAGAGAGTCTCTGGAGGATGATTGCTCATCCAGGGGAAGAGCTGGAGTCTGCACAGGACCAGTATTTCATGCTGGCGGATGGACAGTCACACCAGGCCAAAGGTCAAGTTCGCCTCACTTACCTTCTCCACGGAGAGATCTGGTTTCTAGGCACATATATCCTACAGGATCATCACCTGACGTTTCCCCTTGTTCTAGGCTTGGATTTCCTGGAGAAAACTCATACCCAGATTGACATTGTCAATAGGCAGTATGGTGTCAAGCACCAGAAGGATTTCTCCTACCATCCTTTTTTGCCACGGTATGAGGGGGAAGCTTCCTGGGACAGGTCCTTATCGAGGGTCAGTCTCTACTTCCATACATCTTGCCAGCCACCTACCACCTCTGATCCAAAGCCATGCCAACCGGCAAAGGCGACCATGACCATCACTTCAGCTGAACCCTCTCCTGTCGAGCAACAACTCCAGAACCTCCAGCAAAAGTGGTCTTCAGTCTGCACTGATAAGTTGGGAATGACAACAGTCACCCGTCACTCCATCTCCACTGAGGACGAAGTCCCTGTTCGGGGTCGACTGTATAGAGCGTCTCCACTGAAGAAGGCTTTAATCAAGGAACACGTCCAAGACATGCTTCTGGACGGAGTTATAGAACCATCTAACTCCCCATGGTCCTCTCCAGTGGT
Organism: Acipenser ruthenus; assembly: GCF_902713425.1. NCBI lineage: Eukaryota > Metazoa > Chordata > Actinopteri > Acipenseriformes > Acipenseridae > Acipenser > Acipenser ruthenus. Next base: position 35,861 of record NW_026708159.1, on the reverse strand, counting down.
GCTCACAGAGAAGAAAGATGGTGGTTACAGGTTCTGTGTGGACTACCGAAAGCTGAATGCCAAGACCATCTTTGATGCATATCCCATGCCCCTCATTCATGAAATTGACACCTCTGACGTCCCTGCTTTTGCTGTCTGTCACTCTTGCTGACTTATTTAGCTATAGGAATAGGGCCAGTAGTATCTCCTTAGGGAGGACAGTGCAACTGCTTCTCAGTTGTGCAGAGTGATCGTTACAGAATTGGTGGCCCGTACGGGGACCCTTTGTGTCATTAAATTCATATCTAAATTCATCAGTTTAAATTGTTGGGAACTTAATGTCAGAAATGGAAAATCAGACCTTGACTTTGCTAAACTTCTCTGAGATTGGAGATAGACCCCATGTGACTATCAGAGAGCCTATCACAGAGAGAACCACCCGCATTAGTGACCTGTACATTTCACAGGAAGGGGCAGATCTTTCTGGAGGCGATGATGATGAAGGGAACCTTACTGACAGTGTTGTGATAGGGCAATTGACTGAGTACTGTTCCCATCTCACTGACCGTGTTGAGCAACTGGAAACACAGCTGTCTGAGTTACAGGAGAGCAGCATTAATCGTGAACAGGTCCTGCGAGGTTACATTGAAGGACGCTTTGCAGAATTGGAGAATCGAAGGCAAGAGGCCCTTGACAAAATGGATAAGGAAGTGGTGAAGTGCCTGAAACGCCGCGATGTGCTGTGGGGAGAAGAGCTGATGAAACTCTTCAAAAAGACCAGCACCCCTCGTCTACCACTTTCTTTGCCGTCTTTCTCCTCTAGAAAGCAGTCTGCACCACAACAATTCTCCTTTGACGGTGGGTCTGCTGATTACCATGGCTCCAGAACTGAAGGACGTCTTTCCCAAGCAAAGCTGCCCATTAAAATCAACTTCCCAGAGTTTGGCGGGGAGGCCAGCAGCGATGCCATTGACTTCCTGGACAAATGTGATGAATTCCTAGCGCTACGACCCATGACACCCTATGAGATCATGGCAACCATGTCCAGTGTGCTGAAAGGCTCAGCAAAGAGCTGGTGGGTCGCGGAGCGCAAGGGAATCCACTCCTGGGAACAGTTCAAGACTGTCTTCCGTCAAGCCTTTCTGCCGTCTGACTACCAGACCGAAGTGGAAGACCGACTCTGCTCCAGAGTCCAGCTGCCTGACGAGCGAATCCTTGACTTCGCCTATGACTATCGTGCCCTATGTCTGCGCTGGAAGCCAGACTTGGAGGAGTCTGAAGTGGTTCGACGGATTCTCAACAGCTGTAATCCCAAAATGGCAAGCTGTCTGAGGGGAACGGTGAAGACAGTGGCAGAAGTGGTGCGCATCGGGACCCAGGTGGAGAGAGACAACGCTGCTCAGCGGGAATACTGGGTCAAGGCAAAATCCAGCAAAGCCGTTCAGGACAATAGGAGCCATAAAGGAGCTATGAAGAAGCCGGCAGAGGTCAGCATGGTGAGAAGCCAGAAGAAGAAAAATATAGTTCCTGCTGCAAGCCTGACTCTGCTGATCGTGGATGTAGGCGTTCGAGGGCTCCAAGGGCCTGCAGTCCTGGACACTGGGAGCACCTTCACTCTAATGAGAGAGAGTCTCTGGAGGATGATTGCTCATCCAGGGGAAGAGCTGGAGTCTGCACAGGACCAGTATTTCATGCTGGCGGATGGACAGTCACACCAGGCCAAAGGTCAAGTTCGCCTCACTTACCTTCTCCACGGAGAGATCTGGTTTCTAGGCACATATATCCTACAGGATCATCACCTGACGTTTCCCCTTGTTCTAGGCTTGGATTTCCTGGAGAAAACTCATACCCAGATTGACATTGTCAATAGGCAGTATGGTGTCAAGCACCAGAAGGATTTCTCCTACCATCCTTTTTTGCCACGGTATGAGGGGGAAGCTTCCTGGGACAGGTCCTTATCGAGGGTCAGTCTCTACTTCCATACATCTTGCCAGCCACCTACCACCTCTGATCCAAAGCCATGCCAACCGGCAAAGGCGACCATGACCATCACTTCAGCTGAACCCTCTCCTGTCGAGCAACAACTCCAGAACCTCCAGCAAAAGTGGTCTTCAGTCTGCACTGATAAGTTGGGAATGACAACAGTCACCCGTCACTCCATCTCCACTGAGGACGAAGTCCCTGTTCGGGGTCGACTGTATAGAGCGTCTCCACTGAAGAAGGCTTTAATCAAGGAACACGTCCAAGACATGCTTCTGGACGGAGTTATAGAACCATCTAACTCCCCATGGTCCTCTCCAGTGGTGCTCACAGAGAAGAAAGATGGTGGTTACAGGTTCTGTGTGGACTACCGAAAGCTGAATGCCAAGACCATCTTTGATGCATTTCCCATGCCCCTCATTCATGACATCCTGGAGTCCCTGAGTGGTGCTGCGGTATTCAGTTCCCTTGATCTACGCTCGGGTTACTGGCAAGTGGCGATGGACTCGGCAAGTAGAGCGAAGACTGCGTTTACCACACCCTTTGGATTTTATCAATTTAATGTAATGCCATTTGGGTTAAAAAATGCTGCAGCCACTTTTCAACGGCTGATGGAGAGAGTGTTAGGAGACCTCCGAGGGAAGATCTGTTTCGTCTACATAGATGACATCATTGTCTATTCACCAAACTCCTCACAGCATCTTCAAGACCTCGAAGCTGTCTTCCACAAACTTCATCTGGCCCGTCTTACACTCAATCTCAAAAAATGCCACTTCTTCAAACACACTCTCCATTTCCTTGGTCATGTGGTTTCAGGGGAGGGTGTAGCTGCTGATCCCCACAAGCTCCAAGCCATCCAGGAATATCCCATTCCTACCAACTTGAAGGAGGTTCAACGGTTCCTAGGTTTGGCAGGGTGGTACCACAAGTACATCCCCAGGTTTGCGGATATTGCTGCCCCACTTAACAACTTGAAAAAGAAAGATGTCCCCCGGAAATGGACAGGAGAGTGCCAGAAGAGTTTCAAACTCCTCCAAGAAGCTTTGATCAGTCCTCCAGTCCTCGCTCACCCGGACATCAACAAGACGTTCCGAGTCTTTACTGATGCCAGCGATGTAGGACTTGGAGCGGTTCTGACTCAGCTAGAAGGAGATGATGAGAAGGTAATAGCCTACGCCTCCAAATTACTGAACTCTGCCGAAAAAAACTACTCCACATCCGAAAAGGAGTGTTTCGCTGTTGTGTGGGCAGTAGAAAAATGGCGGCATTATCTGGAGGGGGTGGAGTTTGAGGTTGTCACTGACCACGCTGCACTCTCCTGGGCATTCAACAACCCAAAAACCTCTTCCAGACTGACCCGCTGGACTCTTCGCCTACAACAATTCACTTTTACCGTTATTTACAGGAAAGGTAGTCTGAATCTTGTACCTGATGCACTCTCTAGAGCTCCACTTGTACCACCTTCAACTCCTTCTGCATCAGTGTGTGCTAGCAATGCGAGTAGCATGGATCTTCCCACCACCATGGACCAGATTGCGGCCGCTCAGTCCAAAGACCCAGCTATCTCTGACATCATCAATGACATTGCTTCCAATACTGCCAATGATAACCGCATCTCCTTCATCCAACAGCAGGGACTTGTGTATCGCCGGGTGCCCATTCCTAAACAAGGATTCCGATACCAGCTGGTAATTCCGGAACAGCTGACCGATTCCTTCCTCCACCACTACCATGACAACCCTTTGGGAGGTCACCTGGGCAGGATGAAGACCTGTCAAACCTGCCAGAAGTACAAACCGTCCAACACCAAACCTGCAGGTCAACTCCAGTCCACTACTGTGAAGGAGCCCGGAGAGATGCTGGGTCTGGACCTAATGGGACCTTTCCCCAGAAGTAAAAAAGGTAACACTTACATCCTGGTCATTGTTGATTACTTCACAAAGTGGGTTGAGCTGTTTCCATTGCGGGACAGTAAGACCACCAAGATTGTGAACATTTTGACGCAGGAAATATTCACTCGATGGGGAACACCGCAACACATTCTTTCAGACCGTGGACCTCAGTTCACGAGCCAGCTACTCGCAGAGGTGTGCAAGACCTGGGGAGTAGTACAAAAACTCACCACCAGTTACCACCCACAGACCAACCTGACAGAACGCGTGAACCGCACCTTAAAGACCATGGTTGCATCTTTTGTCGGGAAAAACCATCAGCTGTGGGATCAGTGGCTACCCGAGTTTCGTTTCGCCCTCAACACCGCCAAACATGAAACCACTGGCTTCTCTCCTGCAGTACTAGCGCTCGGAAGGACCATCAGAGGCCCATTGGACCGATTAATCGCTGTTGCTCCTGCTCCATCCACCGATCCCTACCAACTGCTAGATCGCCAGCAGCAGATTGCCGAAGAGGTGAGGGATCACGTTGCCAAAGCTCAGAAACGGCAAGCTCGGAATTACAATGCCCGGAGAGCACACTGTCAGTATGAAGAAGGTGAGTTAGTCTGGATAAGATCTCACCCCTTATCTGATGCCTCCGGAAAGTTTTCTGCAAAACTTGCCCCTAAATGGTTTGGGCCAGCTCTTGTAACCAAGAGACTTGGACCCAACAACTACAAAGTCAAGTGGGGGGAGCCAGATTATGTCAAAGAGGATACCGTCAATATTGTTAATTTAAAACGCTACTATGGCGTTCGTCCCTTGCACCTCCAGTGTGGGGGGGGGGGGAATATGTAGCAATTCCCATGCTACATAATGTGGGTGTAAGTCTCACCCACCTGTCCCTTTAATTAGGGTCAGTAGCCTGGCCAGGTCAAAACTTCAGTTCCCATAGTTACTTGCAACCACCCTCTGTTCATCCTCTCTCCCCATTGGCTTATTCAGATTTCCACCCCTCCAATCTCAGAGCTCCTTAGTAGCCAGCACTTGTATTAAAGCTGGCTAATCAGGCCTGAGGGAGACTCCCTTTCTCAGAGGAATCCATTTAACTACAGCATTTTCTCTACTTAAATTTCAGTGAATCTATTACCATCCTTAGATAATTCCAGTGCATCCGTTCATTTTCTTTTGTCACTGCGCTTTATCTAAACTGCTCTTTTTGTTTTCACTGTTACTTGTTTAAGTTTAGCTGTTTTTCTAGGTCTGTTTAGTGTTTGTTGTTTTATGTGTGACAGCCTCCATTTTTTCCTGATCCTCCTGATTTTTTTCAAACAACTGTTCACCATTCAACTCAACACTACTGGACAGGCTCAACAATTTCAACGTACTCAATGTTTTCAACCTTCTACAATCACCATCATTTCGGGACACTTTGCTGGACTGCCTTATTTGTGGGTGAGATCATTTCTTTTTTGTTTGGATTTTTTCTACTTTAATTTGATACTTTGTTTCCTGTATTTTTTGTTATTTTGTTACTTTGTATGGATTTCAATTACCCTGCTTTACTGGACTTGTTGGGCCTACCTGTCATTCTCCCACCATTGCCATAGAGACTGTTAAATGTAATTGTTTCCACAAGTCACTGTTTTTCGTCTGTATCTATTTATTTATCCTTGTTCTTTATCTGTGTGTGTTGTGTTTGTGAGTGTGGGTTTATTGGAGACCCTCCGGACACCATTCATTTCTACTTTGTGATACTGTTTAGTCTTCTGTTTGTCCCTACATCTGTACCAGCTTTATTCTTACCTGTTACCTGCAATTATTTGAATTCCTTACTTATCATTATTCATTTCATTCATTTGTTCATTTTTTTCATTTGTTGACATTATTGTTCACAATAATAAACCGATTGTTCATGAAATTGACACCTCTGACGTCCCTGCTTTTGCTGTCTGTCACTCTTGCTGACTTATTTAGCTATAGGAATAGGGCCAGTAGTATCTCCTTAGGGAGGACAGTGCAACTGCTTCTCAGTTGTGCAGAGTGATCGTTACACACTACTGACACCGTTGAAACGGTGAGTCTTAGGTCGCCTGCGGATACATTAGTCCAATCAATGCGTCTGAACCTGGTGTGTAATCCCAAGGTAACTGCTCACAGATAACACGTTTTAATACGTTAATTCACGTTTTAAGTAATACAGTGTCCCCTTCAGACATGTCTAAGGAGAAATTCGGAAATAACATACAAAACTATGCGCGAGTAAATACCATCCTAACTCTTAACATCCAAAAAAAAAAAAAAAGAAAAAAAAAAAACAATTATATATATCGCTACCTAGATTGTATTGAATTAACAAAACAAATAATAATAATTAACTGAGAGGTATTGGAAGAAAAAATACACCTATTTTGTTTATAACTTTTAGAATGTTTGTATGCTGTAGCTGCAATATTGAGTCTTTCCATCCACCTCCGGTTGCTTCATTCCGGAGATCCATGCAATTTATATATATATATATATATATATATATATATATATATATATATATATAAATAATTGCATGCCCCGGTAGCTCCGATATGGAGTCTTGCATGCCCCGCTAGCTACGATATGGAGTCTTTCCATCCACCTGCGGTTGCTTCATTCCGGAGGTGCATGCAATATATATATATATATATATATATATATATATATATATATATATATATATTTGCATACCCCGGTAGCTAAAAGCTTAGTTACGGCTCTGGGCAAAACCAACGCCCTTGGCCAGTATACAATATTTTTCTCTATGCATTCTTTTCTGTTGAGCACTCCTGACACCGTTGAAACGGTGAGTCTCAGGTCGCCTGCGGATACATAAGTCCAATCATTGCGTCTGAACCTGGTGTGCAATCCCAAGGTAACTGCTCACTTTTAATACGATTTAAGACGTTAATTCACGTTTTAAGTAATACAGTGTCCCCTTCAGACATGTTAAAGGAGAGATTCGGAAATAACATTCAAACCTATGCGCGAGTAAATACCATCCTAACTCCTAACATCCAAAAAAAAAAGAAAGAAGAAAAAAAATAACAATAATTAATATATATATATATATATATATATATATATATATATATATATATATATATATATATATATATATATATATATATATATATATATATTTGCATGCCCCGGTAGCTAAAAGCTTAGTTACGGCTCTGGGCAAAACCAACGCCCTTGGCCAGTATACTACTATGCATTCGTATCTAGGTGTATATGGTAGCTAGCGGTATACCGGCTCTTAAGGTAGCTTGTGTTGGAGCAGCAGGACAAGCTCGCCATTCCGCCCGCTGCTTTCCTGCTCACCAAAACACAACGCACCCAGGGGAGAGATACCATGGTAAATAGGTAACCTATTTACCATGGTATCCCTCCCCTGCGGCGGCTGCTCTTCATCTCCGGCTGCTCTTGATCTCCGTGAACGCACCCGCTGTCACATTGAAGCGCTTGAAAACACAGCACAACATTCCCTAATAACATTTGCAATGCATTATGACTTCAAAGGTATGACTTTAAGTCTATGACATTATTATTTATTGATTTTATTTTGTTTTATTTCTTTGCTCACCAACTGCCACGACAACACACTCGTTTTTTTTTTATGCAGTACTCCTGACGAACTTCACCCATTGACCGCATCGTACCGGCTCTTAAGGTAGCTTGTGTTGGAGCAGCAGGACAAGCTCGCCATCCCGCCCGCTGCTTTCCTGCTCACCTAAACACAACGCACCCAGGGGAGAGATACCATGGTAAATAGGTAACCTATTTACCATGGTATCCCTCCCCTGCGGCGGCTGCTCTTGATCTCCGGCTGCTCTTGATCTCCGTGAACGCACCCGCTGTCACATTGAAGCGCTTGAAAACACAGCACAACATTCCCTAATAACACTTGCAATGCATTATGACTTCAAAGGTATGACTTTAAGTCTATGACATTATTATTTATTGATTTTATTTCTTTGATCACCAACTGCCACGACAACACACTCGTTTTTTTTTTATGCAGTACTCCTGACGAACTTCACCCATTGCCCGCATCGTACCGGCTCTTAAGGTAGCTTGTGTTGGAGCAGCAGGACAAGCTCGCCATCCCGCCCGCTGCTTTCCTGCTCACCAAAACACAACGCACCCAGGGGAGAGATACCATGGTAAATAGGTAACCTATTTACCATGGTATCCCTCCCCTGCGGCGGCTGCTCTTGATCTCCGTGAACGCACCCGCTGTCACATTGAAGCGCTTGAAAACACAGCACAACATTCCCTAATAACACTTGCAATGCATTATGACTTCAAAGGTATGACTTTAAGTCTATGACATTATTATTTATTGATTTTATTTTGTTTTATTTCTTTGATCACCAACTGCCACGACAACACACTCGTTTTTTTTTTATGCAGTACTCCTGACGAACTTCACCCATTGACCGCATCATACGGGCTCTTAAGGTAGCTTGTGTTGGAGCAGCAGGACAAGCTCGCCATCCCGCCCGCTGCTTTCCTGCTCACCAAAACACAACGCACCCAGGGGAGAGATACCATGGTAAATAGGTAACCTATTTACTATGGTATCCCTCCCCTGCGGCGGCTGCTCTTGATCTCCGGCTGCTCTTGATCTCCGTGAACGCACCCGCTGTCACATTGAAGCGCTTGAAAACACAGCACAACATTCCCTAATAACACTTTCAATGCATTATGACTTCAAAGGTATGACTTTAAGTCTATGACATTATTATTTATTGATTTTATTTTGTTTTATTTCTTTGATCACCAACTGCCACGACAACACACTCGTTTTTTTATGCAGTACACTCTTAAAAAAAGGGTACAATATAGAACCCTAAAAGGTTCTATCTGCTGGTATAGATTTGGAACCATTTTGAAGTGCTATATGGAACCTTTTAAAATGGTTCTTTGGAAGAACCCTGCATTAGAGGTTTAATAAAGAACCACCATGGTTCTTATATTAATGGTATAATACAGAACCATATTGGTTCCTCTGAAGAACCTTCTATTGAGGTTTAATATAGAACCATAAGAGTTACACTATTGAACCTTACAATTAACATTCTATGGAGGGTTGTTTGGTTCAACTGAGAAAAAACAAATGTATACCGTTAAGAGCTCTTCACATCCTTTAGAATCCCCCAACCTCAGAAGTGTAAGTGCTTTGATAAATCACTCAATTCAGGATGCCAACAATTTATTTATTAAACATTTATATAACAATTTATTGTTTTTACAGGTTAAACCATTAGAGTAGTTTCAGGTTTAGTTATATACAGTTTTACACCGTTTTATTCAACCTGTGTGTTTTTAATAATTAAACCATATTATTTACACAGTGAAAAAAAGGGTCTCGCAGCAAACTGGAAAATAAATCTATGCATCCCACAGATTTTCCTGAAACTTACACAAAATACATTTTCAAGAACATGTAATAGACCTTGAAAAAGCTGAGATAAAATGTATATTGAAACTGATGAACGTGGGTTTCTTTTTTCTTATTCATTTTTTGGTGGCACAAATTAGAAGAGCTACAGTACAGAATTTAGATCAAAGCTTATTATGAGTTTATGATATCTATAAATTAAGACTGAATGTTTATTAGTTTTTTGAGATCAAAACTTCTATTAAAAACAATTTACATTTGTTATAAACAATTAATTTTCTAATCAGCCATTTACATTTAAAATAAATACTTTTTTTATATGTACAATTACATTTTTATATCAAATATTCTGTTTTTGTAATCAAATTAAATAGTTGACACAATAAATTCATTTAATTTCAGATTAAATGTTAAAATGGCATTCCATCAGATCAATATAATTATTCCCCAAGTAAAAGTGCAGTTATTTGACTGTACATCTTTAACACTGGCAAAGGTACTTTGTCAGAGATACTCAGCTTCATGAAGTACCTTTCCATGAAAGTCAGACAATTTTTTAGAGCTTTAGGATACTCAATGCCCAAGGAAAAATAAAGAGAAAAAATACATTCAACAGCAAGGGTGATATCCATTCCTGGATAATCACTGAGTATCTCAATTCCATCAACACAAACAGAGATGTCATCTGCTGCCAATGGGCTTGTTGTTCCCTTGAAAACGATAGTTGGCGTAGGTGATGGTGGTACCTGTATAGATTTTAAAATAATAATTAATAACTTTATTCAACAATAAATTATGTGAAATTGTACTTCAGCAGCATCTCACCATACCTACAAGCAGTGGCGGCTCGTGTGGTGGGGCTGCGGCTACTTTAAAGGGATTTCGTAATATTCCTCCCTTTAAAAACATTTTAACTGTCGGATCTCACTTAAAACAGCGAGGAACGTCTTAAACTCCTGTTAATTGCCTACAAGTCTCCCTCATAATTCATTAAGTACACATTTATGGCAAGCCAAATTAAGAGATACCTTTAAATATTTAACAGATATCTTTAAATATTTCAAAATATCCTTAAATCAGTTGAATATATCTTAAAATATTTTGAAATAATTAGAGATATCTTAACATATTTTAAGATATCTCAAAATGGTTTACAGATATCAGGAATTAATTTGGAGATATTTCAAACTCATTTTGAGATATCTCTAAATGATAATTTGACTTTGTATTTAACATTGAAAACATCAATTCAGTTAAGCTACATTTAAAAAGTAGAGCTCAATTAACTTACTTGGTCAACAACAAACAGATTTTCCCTCTCTCGAAACAAAGCTGGCAACAGCAACAATGCTTCCGTTCCAAGTTTACTCCAAAACGTAGTTCTACTTCGTGCAACAGCTAAAATACAGATGCTAAAGTTATTATTATATTTATTTATTTATCATATGCCTTTATCCAAGGCGATATACACAGCTGTAAAAAAGAGTTGAATACTTACAAATAATGTAGTAGTTAAAAAAATCAATAAATAAAACAAAATCAAACTAAACTGAATGCGAGCAGAAAGAAGTTGCATGGGAAAAACCAGGAGCAGTGGAGTTTTGTAAAAGCTGGAGCAGGTGGATTGCTGATGCAGAAAGGTCACCTAGGAGGACTAATTAAAGTGATTATACATGCTTATAACTAAAAATATTAATTTCTCATCAATCACCATAGTAGAATAAAAACTAGTACCTACCAGTTTAGGATGCTTTAGGAATGGAAACAGACCAAGGACTTCTTCAGTGGACTTCTTCTCCATCATTCTTTCCCGAGTGTGTACAGTTCTATTCATGCTGTCACATATGGCTTCAATGTTCGGCCTCAATTTCGTTATTTCTTTTCTTATGGAGTCCAAGTGTTTGGCAATACTATGCTCGTCTTCTCCTGGGAACTCCTCACTTTGCATCTGCAATATGTATCATAACGTTAAGTAATTCAATACTTATGATCAGGCATTTACTGCATGTATTCTCTGTGCTTTTCTTTACTCTGGAAAAATGCTAAAGATCAAGTACTCTCCATGAAAGCCAATTAGCTAATAAACTACACAATCGCATGTATGTACATATATAAAGTATGTAATTCTATTTCAATCTATTTCTGTCAATGCAGATCCAAGAGTTAGGCTTACAGATTCTCTTCTCTTTTTCATGAGCGGTTGCTGTTGCTCTGGTGCACGCTTCCTTCCTCGACCCACAGCACCAAACTTTTTTTTCATGTCTTTACAGTCTCCACTGAAATAAGTGTCTTTCTCTCTTTTTTGAATTTATTTCTCAGTATTTCAAGTAGAGTAGCCTGAAACAATGATAGAAAGTTAAACCTATGTCCATTATCTGGCTATAAAAAATACATATCAACTAGTAAAAATATATTTAACGCTGCATAATTTTGACAAATTAATGTTTATTCGACTATTTCTTTTATGAATATAACTACCAAATGTATACTCACATATCCAGTTTGGCTGTCATCCCTTAGAAATCTGTACTTACAGCACAAAGTACTTAGCACAGTACTGTACATTATGTGGTCTGGATACCTAAATATACAGATTAGAAAATAATATAGGCATATGAATTGTAAGTGAATTGTAAGAAAAATATATATTTGAGAAATAATGTCATGAAATACAGTTGCATTTTACAATTGCTTTAATTTACAAAAAAAACATGCTGAAAAGCATTATGAAAATGAATTTAATAAAACTTTTTCTCTTGAATAAAATATTGCTGTTATGATAGATTTTAAAAAAAAATAGTAATCATTTTAAAAATGAATATGCTATTTTATGTTATGTAATTATTCTAAAATTGGTTGCCTATGTATCTAAAACAAACACCGAAATCTCAGTTCTTACAGCGTATATTTGCTGAGGTCATCAAACAGAGTCTGTATTAGAGCTGCACGAAGGGCAGATTTGTCTTTTGATTTGAAACCAATGTCCTTTCTATCAAGGGCCATCTGTACAACTGGAGGAAATATAGGCAATGTATAACATGCGGTCCAAACATGAACACTTGTTGAGGTTTGTGGCACTTCTCTGCATTCTACTGGTAGCACCTTCTCTGAAACAATATGCTCATTTGCTTTTGTTCTATGAAAATACAAAAAACAACAAAAAAAACAATATTTCATAATTTTAATCACCTGAAAATATCTAAAGACTTGATATTTAAACAGAGCCTTATAATATAACAGCCATATTAATTTTCTACACAGAAGTTTAAAACCATACATTCCCAGTCCTCATTTTCAGGAATTAAACTAGTGAAAATACCTCTCTCTCTCTCTCTCTCTCTCTCTCTCTCTCTCTCTCTCTCTCTCTCTCTCTCTCTCTCTCTCTCTCTCTCTCTCTCTCTCTCTGTGTGTGTTTCCATAAAGAAATGTACTCCCATAATATACATCTTTCTTACAATACAACATTACAATACAAAAAGCGTACTGGTAGTAGTAATTTATACTTTTCAAAGTGATTCCTGTATAGTATGTGGTATTTAAATGTAAATACTAAAACACAACAATAGACTAACATAATGTATAATATATTTGTCATTACATACCTTTTAAGGTTCTCGAGAGCCTTTAAAAATTTGACTTGGTCCTTCATAGTTCGGAAGATCTTTCCAATCATATGTTCTGTCAGACCTAAAAGAGTCTCACCATCTATTTCTTCACCTAATGAACAAAAAAACATAAAATTAATCAGAAAAATAAGCACCAATGTTAACCTGCCATTGTAATTAATATCACAGTTTTGAATGCAAGCAGTACCTTATACACAGTATGATGAGGTGCAATATATAAACATCCATCACTGTCTTCATAAGCATCTAGTGCATGGTAGTCAACTTCATTGCCAGGTGTTAATGTACACCACTCATGCAAAGCCTCTATTTTGAAGGCATGAAGGTGAGAATTAAATTCCAGAGCAAAATACAGTTTCCCACACAAAATCCATGTACACCTAAACTGAATCATATGCAAGATTTTGAAAAAAATGGGTAAATCCTCATGGACTACATCGACAATGAAGTAATCCTGACGAACTTCAACCATTGCCCGCATCGTACCGGCTCTTAAGGTAGCTTGTGTTGGAGCAGCAGGACAAGCTCGCCATTCCGCCCGCTGCTTTCCTGCTCACCAAAACACAACGCACCCAGGGGAGAGATACCATGGTAAATAGGTAACCTATTTACCATGGTATCCCTCCCCTGCGGCGGCTGCTCTTGATCTCCGGCTGCTCTTGATCTCCGTGAACGCACCCGCTGTCACATTGAAGCGCTTGAAAACACAGCACAACATTCCCTAATAACACTTGCAATGCATTATGACTTCAAAGGTATGACTTTAAGTCTATGACATTATTATTTATTGATTTTATTTTGTTTTATTTCTTTGATCACCAACTGCCACGACAACACACTCGTTTTTTTTTTTTTCATGCAGTACTCCTGACGAACTTCACCCATTGACCGCATCGTACCGGCTCTTAAGGTAGCTAGTGTTGGAGCAGCAGGACAAGCGAGGTATGACACAGGCCCGGTTTTTGGGATGGAACCGCATAACAGTCTCGCGTTTTGATTGGTCCATGTCTGTCACATGAATATGTCGTCACACGGGTGGAAAAGCGTGCAGGCATTTTAACATTGTGATCAGATAGAGTGATCTGCTTTCCACAACCTTACCATTAAAATATAATGTGGTATTACACTGTACTGATATTACAAACTATGAGGAATTACTTTATATAAATTATCATGTTGTGCACGAATGTAGGAATTGGCTTTCTGTGGTGATGTACTTTTTTCTTTCAAGTAGCATATATCGATAATCGTTTTTGCGATATATTTTAATATAAAACATATACGCTATTGCAGTTTTGTTACAGGATACATTAGTTTATCTCTAATGTAATCACAGTTTTACATATAGACTGCCCCTGTTTTTATTTACGTCCCAAATTCTGGGCCGCTTTGCTTTTCAGATAATGTCCCAAATTCTGGGCCGCCTTGGTTTTTAGATAACGTCCCAAATTCTGGGCCGCCTTGGTTTTTAGATAACGTCCCAAATTCTGGGCCGCTTTGGTTTTTAGATAACGTCCCAAATTCTGGGCAGCCTTGGTTTTTAGATAACGTCCCAAATTCTGGGCCGCTTTGCATTTCCGAATTCAGCCCAGTTTTGGGGAATCAGCTGACAGCCGAGTTTCTAAGTCATGCATGCACAGTTTACCATAAACTGGATCGTGAATTTATTTGAGAGTAACCCTTAGTACATTAATCAAAGTTCATGTATTTTTTACTCTCCCCAGAAATCTTTTTTTTTTTTTTTTTTTTAATGAAAAAAACAAAAATGTAAATGTTAAACGTATTTCTTATTACATGAAGAAACTACATTGCACTGAAATAGATACATGAAAATTAATTAAAGCAGCCGTTTTCCTTTATCAAAGGCTAATATTAAAACACATTTTTGGGAAGGAACATGGTATTCCGAAAAAAGGACATCTCATTTTCTTATGTAACGTCCATCAATATATTGTAGTGTTTCAGGTTCTTTTTGGACAGAAATGAGACTGCAACTGTGAGTAGATGAAGGCCGTTTATTTTGACAATAATTAAATAATCACAAAATAAAATCATAAAGTGATGGTAAGGAGACTGGGAGTCGAAAGTGAAAATAAATGCTTGTAGTAATTTTTCTTTTACCCTACCCTTCCCAGTCTTTTCCCCGCCCCTCTTGTGCGCAAAACCTGAACTCCAATTCCCCTCCACACACGTGTACCACCATGCAACCCCTGCATGCATACACCAACCATGCAACCCCTGCACGCATACACCCACCATGCAACCCCTGCACGCACACACCACCATGCAACCCCTGCACGCATACACCCACCATGCAACCCCTGCATGCATACACCCACCATGCAACCCCTGCACGCACACACCACCATGCAACCCCTGCACGCATACACCCACCATGCAACCCCCGCATGCATACACCCACCATGCAACCCCTGCACGCACACACCACTATGCAACCCCTGCACGCATACACCCACCATACAACCCCTGCACGCATACACCCACCTTAGCAATTCTTTGCAAAATATATTTTCGGGTATTCAGCCCCATTCATGTCTATGGCAGTGTTATAAAACACATTTTCAGGCATATCTCTCGAACCCGAGCACGTAGAACCACCATTCAAAGTGATATAGACTCAGGGGAGCACCCCAAACCACCCCCTAAAAAGGTGTGGTGGTTCACCCAAAAACTCATGTCATGACGAAAAAATTCACTTTGCCAAGCCGTCCTGGCATTTGAACCATAAAAATAGTGACTCCTTGTGCGGGGCCCCATGGGGCCCCAACGCAAAAAAAAAATCAAGTTCCTAACCCCCACAGAACCCGAGATACGCCCTGTCAAAAATGTCCAAAAACTACCCTTTTCGGGGTCATATCTCCATGACCCCGGGGCCTAGAAACCGTGTTGAACTTCCTAGGGTCATGTCTGGTGGCCCTCTTTCACAGGGAGCCACCCGTTTTCAAATGCTACATTTTCAACAAATTTTCACATTTTCAGCATGATGGAATGTCAAGGTTGCATTTCCAATAGCTTTTGAGCTCCAGGTTGGCAAAAAAAGTCTAAACTGGTGTCCTTTCTAGCTGGGGACACGTTGCTTGGAGGGATCGACAGGGGCCCCGAGGTGGACCTCCATACCGATTTTCAAGTCTTGGGGACCCCCGGAACCCAAGATACAACACCCTGAAAAATGTCTATGGGAAATCCCATTATAAAACCCCTTTGGGGCAACGGCCACCATCTGGCGGTGGGGTGGCGTTTGAACCCGTGGCTGATGTCTTTCTTTAGCTAAGACTCTTGTGTATGCAAAGAATGTCCTTCTGAGTTTGTTGGCCCAGGGGTCGTGGAGATACGGGTACGATAAGAGACCACCCCCTTCCCTATGGCAAATCCCATTATAAAAACACCATCGGGGTAAGGCTCAGCTAATGGCGGTCGTGGGTCTTACGAACTCGAAGGAACCCATTTTCTTTAGCTAAGATTGTTGTGCATCTAAAAAGAGTACAGAAGCACCAATTTAAGTCCATTCCAAGTGTTTTGTGATCACAGTATCAGCCTGAGTGTATCAGAGCACAGTTTTGCACCAAAAGCAAGGGGAGGCGAAAAAAAGCACTACATACCCTATTCTTTAAGATATCACTTTGCACTGCAAATTTGAGGAACGCAACCACTTAGCAACTTGCAAATTGGTACTGCAATTTAAAGGCCTGTAGTGCCTAACTGGTTCAAGTGTTTTTGGAATGATTCTTGCAAAGACTGATTTATAAGAAAAAAGAGAGATTGACAAACAGCATTTTGCTTTATATGCAGAAACGGGCAACTACAAGAGGGTGTCAAACAAGCTGTGAATGTCCCAGGAGGCTACAGAGTACCTCTGAGTATGAATCCAGATGCTCGCAGTACCTGTTCTTAGATGTCCGAAACCACTGTATCGCTGTATAACTGTATACCCTATAAATATAACTTTTTATTGTGTATTTGAGGAACACAACCAATTACAAACTTCATTTGAATTGCTGTGCTATCAGAATATCAGTGTATAACTTTGCTGGGTATTGCAGTGTATGCTGGGTATCAAAAGGTCTTCAAACTTTTACAAAAGGCCGTCAAAGTTACAAAAAATAGGTGTGCTCCTAACCTAATACTTGTCTTTTTAATTCTGTGCATCCAAATACTTGTAGTTAAAAGTTTTAAGAATTAAGCTTACTGTTTGTTGTTCTGTCCTAAACCAGCAGTTTGTCACCCAGACTTATTAAATAAACAGGGGGGGGGGGGGTCATCAGATTATTCTCCATTTTATTGTAACTGAGGTACCGTTCAGTTGAGCGAAAATTGTAAAGGGGTACTCGAGCTGAAACCTCCAGATAGAAGGGCTACAGTTTCAAAAAAAGGTTGAAAACCCCTGACCTACAGTATAAATGATCAGGAATAGATAAGGGAAATGCTGACTAATACAATACAATAGGATTTATTTGAAGTTGTTGAAGGTCACTGGTCTCTTAAACCCAGAAGTTCTGATAAACCCCTATGCCTCACTATATATTGATGGACATTACATAAGCAAATGAGATGACCTTTTTTTTTTTTTTTGGTATACCATGTTCCTAAATGTTTTCTGAGGAGAGTAAAAAATACATTAACTTTGATTCATGTACTCTTAAATGAGTTAACGGTCCAGTTTATGGTAAACTGTGCATGCATGACTTAGAAACTCGGCTGTCAGCTAAGCAGAATAGCTCAAAAACTGGCCTGAATTCGAAAATGCAGAATTCGGAACGTTATCTGAAAACCAGAGCAGCCCAGAAATTGGGATGTTATCAAAGCGGCCCAGAATTTGGGACGTTATCTAAAAACCAAAGCGGCCCAGAATTTGGGACGTTATCTAAAAACCAAAGCGGCCCAGAATTTGAGATGTTATCTGCAAACCAAATCGGCCCAGAATTTGGGACATTATCTGAAAAGCAAAGCAGCCCAGAATTTGCGACGTAAATGAAAACAGGGGCAGTCTATATGTAAAACTGTGATTACATTAGAGATAAACTAATGTATTCTGTAACAAAACTGCAATAGCGTATATGTTTTATATTAAAATATATCGCAAAAACGATTATCGATATATGCTACTTGAAAGAAAAAAGTACACCACCACAGAAAGCCAATTCTTACATTCGTGCATAACATGATAATTTATATAAAGTAATTCCTCATAGTTTGTAATATCAGTACAGTGTAATACCACATAATATTTTAATGGTAAGGTTGTGGAAAGCAGATCACTCTATCTGATCACAATGTTAAAAATGCCTGCACGCTTTTCCACTCGTGTGACGACATATTCATGTGACAGACATGGACCAATCAAAACGCGAGACTGTTATGCGGTTCCATCCCAAAAACCGGGCCTGTGTCATACCTCTTTTTTGTTCCTCCTCCTCCCCACCTCTGCTCCTTTCCATATCGCACTGTCCGCACAGGGCTCCCTCAGGGGGGGAAGTGAGTCTCACTCCCCCGGCTGTCCGGGTCGGCCTCTCGTCTCAACCACTGCCGCCCGGCTGTTCCTCGCCGGCCTGAGGGGACCCCCGGCCACATCCTATTCTTCTGCTGCTTATGCGCTAAGCCTTCCAGGCCTCAACCTTGCTGTCCCATCTCCTCTCTTCTATTTCAGGTCCAGGACCATTTCAGCCCCCTCATGCAGTAGGCCGTGCCTCCACCTGCCGAGCGGGCCCCGACCGAGGGGGGGGGGGGGGGTTCTCTGTTTTCATCTCTCCTAAACGGACACGAGACACTTTTTCCTAAGCTCTACACGCCGCCCAGCTGCCAGCTTAGCTGCCTGAGGATGCTGCACTGAGTTGCGAAGGATCTGTCCTTTTGTCCTGTTCGTCCCCTTCCTGTCTCTTGCTCCACTAAACGCCCAGCAGCCAGAGGATGCTGCCTGACCCGTCGGGAGCGAGAGTCAGTTTGTTGTATGTTATATGTCTAAACTTTGCTCTCTCTCTCACTTTTACGTCACCCAGCAGTCGGAGGTTGCTGTCTGACCCGGCGGAAAGTGTTTATATCTAATCCTTTGCTCTTCTCATGTCTCCCTCTCTACGTCGCCCAGCAGCCAGAGGATGCTGCCTGACCCGACGAGAAGGGAAAACTCCCCTGCACAACACAATACAACATAAATAAATAAATAAATAAATACATTATGCTATCGCTGGCAAAAGGCTGTTTGAAATTTTTAACTACTAAAAGTAGAAAAAGCGCGGTCGACGAAGAAATGCCCCAGCAACAGCGGTTGCCCTCTCAACCAATCAGCTGCCATCGCAACCCACAGCGCGAGGCAGGTGTTCAACGTTTCTTCACAGGCGGTAGAGCTTTCTTCACTGAGAGGTGAGTAAAACCTTTTAATAACGCTAATTATCTTTATTTGTGTGAATGAATGAAAAAAATATAAACTAAAGACGTACAGACAGCTGTACAACATCCACGATTAAAATAAAAAAGGTTATTTTGCTTTTGTTAATAATGCGGGTCAATGATAGAATTTCTGAGGTAATTTTTTTTTTTTTTTACTAAACCTGATGACGATAATCAATTGGCCTGAACTGAGAGAGGAAAAAGGTAATACTTATGATACTTCTGGGAACTTTCTGACGTAAAATGTTTCATTAAGTCTATTGTTTAATGACGATTTCTAGGATACATGAGTATTAAGTATGAGGTAAATATATGATTTGCTTCTCTGCTACGATTTCTCGGGCGGTTCTGGTACGAAAATAATAAAACACAAATTACTGTATCTTTTTCTCTTGACTAAATGAGACTTTTTTTAACGACGTTCTTTTAAAACCATGGTGTTTAATATAATTTGTCACTCATGCAAACTGAAAACAATTTTATTTTAGTACTACTGTAAAAAAAAAAAAAAACGTTAAAATACAGTACTGAATAATAATTCCTGGTAATTGTGTGACAAAGCATTAAGTATTGTAGTTTACGGTGTCAATATATGACAGCGTCTGAAATGGTGCGCATCACTTGAACAGTTGAGTAAGCGTTCCAGGCATGTAGACAAAGACGTAAACACACAAACAGATTTAATAAGAAAAAGAGTCACTACATATTATTTCTAACAGGGGTTTTCAATTACATGATAGAAAAAATCAATGTAATTCTGCATATGAAGTTAATTTGATGCATTGGTATTGGGAGACACAAGTACTGTACCTCTAATCAATCTGATCACTTTAGAGGAGGGGCAGTTTCAGTTGCCAACAAACAGCATATATCTTAAAGTGCAAAGGAAAAAAGTGAGTGATCCACAAATGTTTTCGGGAGTACTGTAAGCTTCAGGAAAAACTAAACACAATTTCAAGCTGTCCTTTTAACTAACAGACAAATATTCTTTCATGAAAAAAAGGTTTTCTTTAAAAAACTATTTTACATAACTTTCTACTGTCAATTCAACTGCTGTAGAGAAATATATATATATATATATATATATATATATATATATATATATATATATATATATATATATATATATGTATATTAATTGGCTCACATAGCAGACTTTATTGACCATGTTGTTTGGTCAAGATGCATTATGCTGTATGATATTAAACAGCTGATCCTTTTGCTTGACTGGGCAAGGTGAGTATGGGCACATGTTCATACAATCCTTTGGCTCTAAGTCTGGGCAAGGTGGGGCTTGTTTAATCATGTCAAGCATGTGATCATTTTGCCTAGACATGGTCCATCTTACCAGTTTAATGTTACCAGGGGCTTAGCTAGGAATAGATTTTTACTGAGGCAAAAATCAAATTTTTGTCTAAAAAACCCCCAAAACCCTGTGCATATCCTGTTCATGTTACGAAGGTGAAATTTATCATATTTTAAAGCCTGGAGACTATTAATGCAAACTGCAAAGCGATACAACAAATTCCTAAAATTACCCTATTCACACTGTTAGAAATATGTGATATTAAAAGGACAAGAAGAATAGAAGTTATAGATATGAACACGTAGATGGGTTTATACCTTCATTGAGAGACATGCGTTTGGTTCACTGCTATTGAAGTTAATGCTGACACTGATGACACTGATGCTACAACTGGAGCTGGTAAGACTGGTGCTGCTACTTCCAAATATTTAACTAGAATTTATAATAGTATATGTATGTATAACATGTGTATTGTAGTTTATTTCCATTTGTATCCATCTTGAACAGAACCTTTAATTGGATAAATATGTAGGAGAAACCCATACGACGTTCAACACAATAATAAAACCTCAGGGCAAGATGCCCCTGCACAACACAATACAACATAAATAAATAAATAAATAAATAAATACATAAATAAATACATTATGCTATCGCTGGCAAAAGGCTGTTTGAAATTTTTTAACTACTAAAAGTAGAAAAAGCGCGGTCGACAAAGAAATGCTCCAGCAACAGCGGTTGCCCTCTCAACCAATCAGCTGCCATCGCAACCCACAGCGCGAGGCAGGTGTTCAACGTTTCTTCACAGGCGGTAGAGCTTTCTTCACTGACAGGTGAGTAAAACCTTTTAATAACGCTAATTATCTTTATTTGTGTGAATGAATGAAAAAATATAAACTAAAGACGTACAGACAGCTCTACAACATCCACGAGTAAAATAAAAAAAAAAGGTTATTTTGCTTTTGTTAATGATGCGGGTCAATGATAGAATTTCTGAGGTAATTTTTTTTAATTTTTTTTTTTTACTAAACTTGATGACGATAATCAATTGGGCTGAACTGAGAGAGGAAAAGGGTAATACTTATGATACTTCTGGGAACTTTCTGACGTAAAATGTTTCATTAAGTCTATTGTTTAATGACGATTTCTAGGATACATGAGTATTAAGTATGAGGTAAACATAAGATTTGCTTCACTGCTACGATTTCTCGGGCGGTTCTGGTACGAAAATAATAAAACACAAATTACTATCTTTTTCTCTTGATTAAATGAGACTTTTTTTATCGACGTTCTTTTAAAACCATGGTGTTTAATATAATTTGTCACTCATGCAAACTGAAAACAATTTTATTTTAGTACTACTGTAAAAAATAAAAAAAACAACTTTAAAATACAGTACTGAATAATAATTCCTGGTAATTGTGTGACAAAGCATTAAGTATTGTAGTTTACGGTGTCAATATATGACAGCGTCTGAAATGGTGCGCATCACTTGAACAGTTGAGTAAGCGTTCTTTCGCGGGCTAGGATGTAGGCTACACCGCCTTGCAGGTCCAGTGTGCCTAACAACAGAACATTAACATAACATTAAACACCAAATCCCAAATCACAAAGCGCACGCACACACGCAGTCCAGTGGCCACGCCTTCCTGCTCGCACACAACATTATAAACATAAACATTTGGCTGCCGAGAAAAGCTTAGCTATTTTTCTGTTCGTATGTCACCAGGCATGTAGACAAAGACGTAAACACACAAACAGATTTAATAAGAAAAAGAGGCACTACATATTATTTCTAACAGGGTTTTTCAATTACATGATAGAAAAAAATCAATGTAATTCTGCATATGAAGTTAATTTGATGCATTGGTATTGGGAGACACAAGTACTGTACCTCTAATCAATCTGATCACTTTAGAGGAGGGGCAGTTTCAGTTGCCAACAAACAGCATATATCTTAAAGTGCAAAGGAAAAAAGTGAGTGATCCACAAATGTTTTCGGGAGTACTGTAAGCTTCAGGAAAAACTAAACACAATTTCAAGCTGTCCTTTTAACTAACAGACAAATATTCTTTCATGAAAAAAAGGTTTTCTTTAAAAAACTATTTTACATAACTTTCTACTGTCAATTCAACTGCTGTAGAGAAACATATATATATATATATATATATATATATATATATATATATATATATATATATATATATATATATGTATATTAATTGGCTCACATAGCAGACTTTATTGACCATGTTGTTTGGTCAAGATGCATTATGCTGTATGATATTAAACAGCTGATCCTTTTGCTTGACTGGGCAAGGTGAGTATGGGCACATGTTCATACAATCCTTTGGCTCTAAGTCTGAGCAAGGTGGGGCTTGTTTTATCATGTCAAGCATGTGATCATTTTGCCTAGACATGGTCCATCTTACCAGTTTAATGTTACCAGGGGCTTAGCTAGGAATAGATTTTTACTGAGGCAAAAATCAAATTTTTGTCTAAAAAAAAAAACAAAACCCTGTGCATATCCTGTTCATGTTACGAAGGTGAAATTTATCATATTTTAAAGCCTGGAGACTATTAATGCAAACTGCAAAGCGATACAACAAATTCCTAAAATTACCCTATTCACACTGTTAGAAATATGTGATATTAAAAGGACAAGAAGAATAGAAGTTATAGATATGAACACGTAGATGGGTTTATACCTTCATTGAGAGACATGCGTTTGGTTCACTGCTATTGAAGTTAATGCTGACACTGATGACACTGATGCTACAACTGGAGCTGGTAAGACTGGTGCTGCTACTTCTGGAACTGATGCTGACACTGCTGGGACTGGCAGGACTGGTGCTGCTACTGCTGGAACTGGTAAGACTGGTGCTCCTACTGCTGGAACTGGTAAGACTGGTGCTGCTACTGCTGGAACTGGTAAGACTGGTGCTGCTACTGCTGGAACTGGTAAGACTGGTGCTGCTGGGACTGGTAAGTGGTTCTGCTACTGCTGGGACTGGTAAGACTGGTGCTGCTACTGCTGAAACTGGTAAGACTGGTGCTGCTGGGACTGGTAAGACTGGTGCTGCTACTGCTGGGACTGGTAAGAGTGGTGCTTCTACTGCTGGAACTGGTAAGACTGGTGCTGCCACTGCTGGGACTGGTAAGACTGGTGCTGCCACTGCTGGGACTGGTGCTGCTACTGCTGGGACTGGTAAGACTGGTGCTGAAACTGGTAAGACCGGTGCTGACACTGCTGGGACTGGTAAGATTGCTGATACTAATGCTAAGACTGATCGGACTGCTGAGACTGTATGATGCCACAATTAAAAACTGATTTAGAAGACTTTACTTTAAATCAGGGTTTGCTAATCCTCCTATGGCCTGATCTATCGAAACGCTGTAACACTTCCTCCTGGGACATGTCCGCACATATTAGCAGGGCAAGGCCATTCAGTCTATTTTTACCCATACTGCTGCGAGACCAATCAAACATATCGAAACAATGCACTCAGTTAAACTCTTTGTCATCATGAACAGAGACCGTAAGAATCTGTTTGCTGCGGAAAACACGTACTGTCTATATGCTGTCAGAGAATATTTGTTTTTACACTTGGGGCGGGGCAAAAAACATGCAAGGATTTTTTTGTTTGTTTGTTTGAGAACCAAACTAATACACTTATCATATATCATCATGAACAAAGACAATGTTGCTTTAAATGTACATAAATCTACTATAAACTGCTTCTGGTGTACAGAGGTCAAGGTTGAACGTGGCGCACTGTCCGTGTCTCATTCATGCTGGAACGTAGCTGCAGTTTACTTCAGTATCCAGTGCGTGGTTACCACTGAACAAGCTGTTTAAAGATGCTGAAAATGATTAATAAATAAATAAATAAGTAAATAAATAAATCACCTGTATTAAAAACTTTGGATTTTTGTCTCTAACGAAAACATTCTATATATATTATATATATATTTTTTGAACTGCTGTTGCCAAACAGTGAATTTATAAATAGAATTACCTCCAATTCTTCTAGCCCATGGCATCAAATACAATACATGAAAAGTATTTAAAACTAACAGCTATAAATTATTACATCAGGGGAGAGGGATGGTGTTGAAATTGAAGAATTAAGGGAATGGGAATATGCAAATAAAGATGATCACAATATAACGTAAGATGCTGCGTCAGCATTTTATTTTTAAAATACAGTGTAAGTGATTTATTTTTCTGTTTTTTATTTTTTTATTTTTTATTTTTTAAGGACCCTACAACTCCCACACCTGTCATTATCTGGGGAAACCCCTTCCATCTTGATACAAAAATTGGTCTGAGAATGAATGGACAACATTTACTTGCTGAGGAGGCTGTGTGGTCCAGTGGTTAAAGAAAAGGGTTCGTAACCAGGAAGTCCACGGTTCAAATCCCACCTCGGCAAACTGACTCATTGTGTGACCTTGAGCAAGCCACTTAACCTCCTTGTGCTCCGTCTTTCGGGTGAGACATAATTGTAAGTGACTCTGCAGCTGATGCATAGTTCACACTCCCTAGTCTCTGTAAGCCTTGGATAAAGGTGTCTGCTAAATAAACAAATAATAATAACCTGAGGCCCTCACCCAGAGATTTGGGCTTCTTTTTTCCTTGTATTTTGTGTACAATATCAAATACCCACAGAGAAAAAACAGCCTAATATTATATTGAGAAATGTATTTTGGGTACTCCAAAAAGATCAGAAAACTCCACCTAGTATAGTGGGAATAGTAAACTTTCTTTTGTCAGGCGCCAGGTCGGGAAAGCAATAAGGGTGTTGGTTCTGCTATAATAACCACAGGCTCAGGGATTACTATTTTTTTTTTCTTTCTTTTGAGCAGACACCCTTACCCAGGGCAACTTACAGTTGTATACAGCTATGCTGATGATAACCACCTGTTATCTGTCCCTAAAGCAAGGACATTCTTCTGCCTGGGTGTTATTAGCTACTTGCCTTACAGACATCAAGCATTGGATGTCACAGAATCTCCTAATGTTGAATTGAGATAAAACAGAGGTTATGCTAGTGGGCTCACAGAACCAACTAAAAGGAAATGTAGGATTACATGAGCACGACCCTTGCAGTCTCTCATCAAAATTTAAAGTCGAAATTAAGAGTTTGAGGGTAATCTTTGAGTCTGATCTATCATTTTAGACTCATACTAGGGAAGTTACTAAAGTATATTTTTACCATTTGAGAAATATAGCCAAACTTATACCAACTCCCCAATAATGTTGTTGAAGCTGACATCCTGGGATTCTTCAAGAAGCTGCTTGATGAGATTCTGGGATCAATAAGCTACTAACAACAAACAGAAATAAGAAATAAATAATAAAAGAAACAACCTTCTTATGTTCTAATTATTTCTGTATCTGATGCCGAGAGAATAATACATGTCTTTGTTTCATCTAGAATTGATTATTGTAATGTACTTTTTTAAATGGTGATTTTGCTGTTAACTTATAAGGCCCTGAATGGATTAGCGCCTCATTATTTACAGGAGTTACTGACACCGTATCTTCCAAACCACACTCTGAAATCACAGGATGTGGGGCTGCTGGTTATTCCTAGGGTCAACAAAACAACACGGGAGGCAGGGCTTTTTTCTGGAATGCTCAGCCTTCGTTTATCAGGAAATCTGGGTCCATTACAGTTTTCAAGTCAAGACTAAAAACACACTTTTATAAAATGGCTCGCTTATCTTAGTGGGTTTTAATGTAACTTTAAAATTGGTGCTTTTGTATTGTGTATACTGTTTAAATCTGTATTTAAATGGGCTGAGTGTAGCAGTTATATGTGTGACCTGCTATACAAACGGATTGTGATTTTTTTCCTGCTATGTACTATACAGTGCTTTGCGATACTTTTGTATAAAAAGCGCTATCTAAATGCAATAAATAAATAAATAAAAATAAATAAATGTGTTAATATTTTTTATAATACTTGTTTTATAAAATACTTGTGACTAAAGTTAGGTTTTTGCTTGTTTTGTTTGTAATTAAATTAATTACATTATGGATAATATATTATGATTAGTTATAATTAATATATTTATATATCTACCTGTCAAGAAATGTTGTCAGCCTTTCACTTATTTGTGTATTTGTTATTCTAAGGGTAATGAAACATATACAGACTGTTTTATTTGTATGCATTTATGTGTTATAATTAAAAGTATAACTCCTATACTGTATTTATTTATTTTATTGCTCTACCCGTAATAAAGGGTTTCTATAAAAAGTATTTCTTTGTTTTTATTGATATTGCAAACCAGTAATTCCTAGCATGTTATTTAACCAGACAAATTATGCAGACACGCATATTATATATATATATATATATATATATATATATATATATATATATATATATATATATATATATATATAATATTGTGCATGTAAGTTTGTAAATAAACATAAAAGGTTCCAAGTAGAACCTTGAGGTTCTTAAAAGATCCTTATTTGTAAGGTTCCTCATGGAACCCTAGTAAAAAGGTTCTTCGAAGCACCTTAAAAGCTTCCTCCACAGTATCAACCCCAGATTTAGAGTGTATGCGCGAGTAAATACCATCCTAACTATTAAGGGAATGGGAATATGCCTCTCCATCATATATATATATATATATATATATATATATATATATATATATAAATTGCATGCCCCGGTATCTACGATATGGAGACTTGCATGCCCCGGTAGCTGCAATATTGAGTCTTTCCATCCACCTCCGGTTGCTTCATTCCGGAGGTCCATGCAATTTATATATATATATATATATATATATATATATATATATATATATATATATATATATATATATATGATTTCCATTACACAAGAGTAGATGTTAAAACTTCATGCTGATTTGAACTCGGCTCTCGCCAAGATAAGCACCAACTAAGACGTAGCTTTACAGTAAACTAATGTGATCCATATGTGTCTCCATCCATTTACGTTTCCTTCTGTCTGGTGTTAATGGCTGAAGTGTAATGCTGGCTCCAGGGATCAGCTTATTTTGCCTCCCTGGCGCATCAGCACACACGGCGGCTGCGATGCTGGCTCCGGGGATCAACCAAAGTGCGGCCTCCCCAGCGCATCAGCATGACAACCGTCTGGATTGAGCTAAGTAGGGTACATCTCTGGGGTTTTCAAGTGGGCACCTTCCATCCTCAGTGTTTCGCCGACTAGCCCACGACACTTCAAGAGGGCTCGACGGTGATTCTGGCGTCCCAGCATGACCCCCCTCCGTCCCCCACTCAACTCAGCCCAGCTTACTTACCTGTACATCAGCATTTCTTTCTTTCTATTGTGCTTGGGATCCCCAGCCAGAATCTTTCCGTCTCAACCACAGCCAGGTGCTGCTCCTCTCTGCTGCTTCAGATAAGTTCTTCACTGTGCGACGCAACTCTTCGCCGCTGAATCCGACGTCTCTGAGAAACCGGGTTGTAGAGTGTGCCACAAATATATATATATTTGCATGCCCCGGTAGCTAAATGCTTAGTTACGGCGGTGGGCAAAACCAAAGCCCATGGCCAGTATACAATATTTTTTCTGTATGCATTATTTTCTGTTGAGCACTACTGACACCGTTGAAACGGTGAGTCTTAGGTCGCCTGCAGATACATTAGTCCAATCAATGCGTCTGAACCTGGTGTGTAATCCCAAGGTAACTGCTCACAGTTAACACGTTTAAATACGTTAATTCACGTTTTAAGTAATACAGTGTCCCCTTCAGACATGTTAAAGGAGAAATTCGGAAATAACATTCAAAACTATGCGCGAGTAAATACCATCCTAACTCCTAACATCCTAAAAAAAAAAAAAAAAAAAAAAAAAAAAAAAACAATTATATATATAGCTACCTAGATTGTATTGAATTAACAAAACAAATAATAATAATTAACTGAGAGGTATTGGAAGAAAAAATACAACTATTTTGTTTATAACTTTTAGAATGTTTGTATGCTGTAGCTGCAATATTGAGTCTTTCCATCCACCTCCGGTTGCTTCATTCCGGAGATCCATTCAATTTATATATATATATATATATATATATATATATATATATATATATATTTGCATGCCCCGGTAGCTAAATGCTTAGTAGTTACGGCGCTGGGCAAAACCAAAGCCCATGGCCAGTATTCAATATTTTTCTGTATGCATTATTTTCTGTTGAGCACTACTGACACCGTTGAAACGGTCAGTCTTAGGTCGCCTGCGGATACATTACTCCAATCAATGCGTCTGAACCTGGTGTGTAATCCCAAGGTAACTGCTCACAGTTAACACGTTTTAATACGTTAATTCACTTTTTAAGTAATACAGTGTCACCTTCAGACATGTTAAAGGAGAAATTCGGAAATAACATACAAAACTATGCGCGAGTAAATACCATCCTAACTCCTAACATCCAAAAAAAAAAAAAAAAAAGAAAAATAACAATAATATATATATATATATATATATATATATATATATATATATATATATATATATATATATATATACATATAATTGTATGCCCGGTATCTACGATATGGAGTCTTGCATGCCCCGGTAGCTGCAATATTGAGTCTTTCCATCCACCTCCGGTTGCTTCATTCCGGAGGTCCATTATTATTATTATTATTTATTTCTTAGCAGACGCCCTTATCCAGGGCTACTTACAATCGTAAGCAAAAACATTTCAAGCGTTACAATACAAGTAATACAATAAGAGCAAGCAATACAATAACTTTTGTTCAAGTAAAGTACAAGTTTGACAAACCACAATTCAATAATACAGCAGGTAATAGTGATAGTTACATCAGGATATGATTAAATAGTGATAGTTACATCAGGATGTGAGTAAATACAAAGTACTACAGGTTAAAAACTTGGCAGATTACAGTATTCTGAAGTACAGGATTAAATGCAGTAAAATAGGGGCTGATAAGAGCAAAATAAAGCACATTTACATGAAGGGTGATAGTGTCCCAGGATACAAACAGAGGAGTTCTACAGGTGCTCTTTGAAGAGGTGAGTCTTAAGGAGGCGCCGGAATGTGGTCAGGGACTGGGCAGTCCTGACATCTGTAGGAAGGTCATTCCACCACTGCGGAGCAAGGGTGGAGAAGGAGCGGGCTTTGGAGGCAGGGGAGCGTAGCGGTGGTAGAGCTAGTCTTCTAGTGCAGGCGGAGCGGAGAGGTCGAGTGGGGGTGTAGGGAGAGATGAGGGTCTGGAGGTAGCTGGGTGCAGACTGGTCAAGGCATCTGTCCATGCAATTTATATATAGGACAGTCTTAGGTCGCCTGCGGATACATTAGTCCAATCAATGCGTCTGAACCTGGTGTGTAATCCCAAGGTAACTGCTCACAGTTAACACGTTTTAATAGACAGATTTATATATATATATATATATATATATATATATATATATATATATATATATATATATATGTATTTGCATGCCCCGGTAGCTAAAAGCTTAGTTACGGCGCTGGGCAAAACCAAAGCCCATGGCCAGTATACAATATTTTTCTGTATGCATTATTTTCTGTTGAGCACTACTGACACCTTTGAAACGGTGAATCTTAGGTCGCCTGCAGATACATTAGTCCAATCAATGCGTCTGAACCTGGTGTGTAATCCCAAGGTAACTGCTCACAGTTAACACGTTTTAATACGTTAATTCACGTTTTAAGTAATACAGTGTCCCCTTCAAACATGTTAAAGGAGAAATTCGGAAATAACATACAAAACTATGCGCGAGTAAATACCATCCTAACTCCTAACATCCAAAAAAAATAAAATAAATAACAATAATATATATATATATATATATATATATATATATATATATATATATATATATATATATATAGATATATTTGCATACCCCGGTAGCTAAATGCTTGGTTACGGCGCTGGGCAAAACCAAAGCCCATGGCCAGTATACAATATTTTTCTGTATGCATTATTTTCTGTTGAGCACTACTGACTGTTGAGCACTGGAAGGGAAGGCGATGCAAGCATTGCTCGATTTAGACCCAGAGGAGCCGTGTGACTTCCATACCCTATCCACGGCTCTCCAGCGCCGCGTTGGCCAAGTGGAGTCAGCCGTCAGCCGGCGCTATCGCCTTGCCACGCGCAAGAGAGTCAGTGTCGAGAAACTCGGGATACTGGCCGCAGACACTAAATACTTGGCACGGAGGGGGTATCCTGGTTTACCTCCGGCTGTACAAGAAGACCTGGCGATGGAGGCGTTCATCCGTGGCTTGAAGCCCACCGCGCTCTGACAACAGGTTCAGTTCGTTGCCCCAACCTCCCTAGAGCAGGCTTTAACCCATGCCCTAAGGATTGAGGCCGTGCTCGAGGAGGGCGAGAGAGTCCGGATCCCCAAAGTCTGCGCGGTCAGAGGAAAGGAAGATAGCGATGGAGACGAGGATACCGCCGCTGTCAGGCAGACCACTCCTGTAAGGCGCTGCTGGAACTGCGGAAGCCCGGGTCACCTGCATGCACAATGCCGCCGCCGCCGTCACCCAGTACCATCTGAAGAAGAGACGTCATGGGCGGGAAACGAAAAAGGAGCGGCGTAAACGGGGGACCACAGCTCCTTCACCTTCCTTCCCCCACCCATAGAGACAAAGAGAACGACGCGTGGCAATGGTGGGCCGTGTTGGCCGGGGCAACAGTCTGCATGCACCCTGCCTCTTAAATGGGGTGCAGTGCAAGGCCTTGGTCGACACAGGCTCCACCATCTCCATCCTGCAGCCCGGGGTCCTCCCCAGAGAAAGTGACGGATGGCTGGAAGGCTGGACGCCCACCACGGTTCGCCTCCGCACTGTCACCGGCCAGGTCGCGTCCATGCTGGGACGACGGCATCTGGAGATCCAGCTCGGAGACTGCACGATCCAACACGAATTCTGGCTGGCGGAGATACAGGATCGCTGCATTCTGGGCCTGGACCTCCTGAACAAAGTAGGAGCTACCATCGACTTGGCTGAGGGAACCTTGTGCCTTGGCCAGAGCCAACTGCGCCTGATTCCGGGTCGGGAGAAGGAAGGGGAGCAACGCCGCACCAGAACCACCGTGCGGCATAGCCAGATGAGGGAGGTTCGTCGGACGCAGGGGGGCAGGACCCGGCCTCTCCCAGAAGCAGAGGACAGGACATCGGCGACGGAGTTTGCAAGGGCTTCAACTGTCTCCGCCCCCTCTCCTGCAGAACTTTCACCGCCCCCTGCAACCACAACCGGTGGAACACAGGACTGCAGGATAACTGATGCGGTGAAAGCGCTGTGGCAGAGGAGTAAGGAGGGTCTATCTCAGGGCCAGCGGGACCAGTTATGGGAACTATTAAGGGGGTACTTGGACATTTTTGCTGCAAACATAGAGGACTGTGGGCGGACTGGATTAGTTCAGCACAGCATTAACACGGGAGACGCGGCTCCGATCCGGGAGCGGCGACGGCGGCTACCCTTGGCAAAGCGGGAAGCGGCCGAGGGCATGATTCTGGAAATGGCCACTGCCGGGGTAATTGAACAATCGGCTAGCCCCTGGGCCGCGCCAGCCCTGTTAGTTAAAAAAAAAGACGGGTCACTGCGGTTCTGTGTGGATTATCGCAAACTGAATGCAGTGACACACAAGGACTCGTACCCCCTCCCCAGAATCGATGAAGCTCTGGACTACATCACAGGCTCCCGCTGGTTCAGCTCCCTCGACCTGCGCAGCGGATACTGGCAGGTTGAGCTGGCCCCTGAGGCATGACAGAAAACTGCATTCTCCATTGGCCAGGGTCTGTGGCAGTTTTCAGTGATGCCCTTTGGACTGTGCAATGCCCCAGCAACGTTCGAGCGCCTGATGGAGCGGGTGCTCACCGGAGTTCCACGGACCCATTGTGTTGTATACCTGGATGACTTACTGGTGCACGCCACCACCTTTTCGGCGGCACTGCAGAACTTGCGTACTGTGTTCGAGCGCATCCGTGGAGCTGGCTTAAAACTCCACCCTGGGAAGTGCAACCTGCTGAGAAGAGAAACACACTTCCTCGGACATGTTGTCGGGGCAGACGGCATTGCCACAGACCCTGCTAAAGTCACTGCTGTAAAGGACTGGCCGGTCCCCAGGACTGTGACAGAGGTGCGTAGCTTTCTGGGCCTGGTGTCTTATTACCACCGCTTTGTGAAGGACTTTGCTCAGATCGCCAGGCCCCTGCACCGCCTGACTGAGAAAGGGGGCTGGTTCAGCTGGGACACCGACTGCGCAGCTGCCTTTGGGGAATTGCGAGAGGCCCTTGTGAAGGCCCCAGTCTTGGCGTTCCCTGACCCCCAGAAACCGTTCATCCTGGACACGGACGCGAGCGATGTGGGGATCGGAGCAGTGCTAGCCCAGGAAGGCTCGGACGGAGAACAAGTGGTCGCGTACTACAGCCAAGCTCTTAGTAAAACAGAGCGGAACTATTGTGTGACTCGCCGGGAACTGTTGGCTGTAGTACGGGCCGTGCACCACTTTCGTCCCTATCTCTACGGGTGAAGATTCAAGCTGCGCACGGATCACGCCTCCCTGCGGTGGCTGCTCAACTTCCGCGAGCCCGAAGGACAGGTGGCTCGCTGGATAGAGACACTGCAAGGGTATGCCTACACAATAATGCAGATGCCCTGTCCCGTCGCCCCTGCTTCTCTGAGGACTGTAAGCACTGCCATCGGATGGAGGAGCGAGAGGCACAGCGGTCCTTGGAGGAGCGAGTAAGTGCTGCCACTGTAGCTGTGGAGACCCCCCTTGAGTTGCCAGCGGGGGAGATCCAGCGTCAGCAGGGTCTGGACGCTGAGCTGGCACCGCTGATCCGCTGGTTATCGGCGGGTCAGCGCCCAGCCAGACGTGCGGTGTCAGCCCTCTCCCCGGAGGTAAAAGTGCTGTTGGCGCAATGGGAATGTTTGAGCCTCCGGGAAAGTGTGCTGTACCGTTTCTGGACAGACCCTGCGACAGGGCGCAAGCGGCTACAAGTGGTGGTTCCTCAAGCTCTCCGAGACACCGTCCTGCGAGCCGTGCATGGCGGACCAGCCACTGGACACTTCGGCGTTGCCAAGACCCTGGGTCGGCTTCGGGAGCGGTTCTACTGGGGACGGTGCCGACGTGATGTGGAGACTTATGTGCGACGCTGTGACCAGTGCACCGCCCGGAAGGGCCCCTTGGACCGCTCTCATGCCCCGCTCCAGCAGTACCAGGTGGGGGCACCATTAGAGCGCGTCGGTGTGGACATCTTAGGGCCGTTTCCACGGACGGAGGGGGGCAACCGGTACGTCCTGGTGGCCATGGATTACTTTACTAAATGGCCTGAGGCGTACGCAGTCCCCGATCAGAGCGTGACTACCTGCGCGGAGGCACTGCTGGAAGGCATGTTCTGCCGGTTTGGGGTTCCCGAGGAGCTACATAGTGACCAGGGGCGTAACTTTGAAGCGCAGGTGTTTGGTGAGGTGTGCAGGCGGCTGGGTATTAAGAAAACCAGGACGACCCCACTACACCCACAGAGCGATGGATTGGTGGAGCGGTTTAACCGCACCCTTGCCACCCAGCTGACCATGTGGACCTCCCAGCACCAGCGTGACTGGGATCAATGCTTGCCCTTGGTCCTAATGGCCTACCGGACTGCAGTGCATGAATCCACAGGGTGCACGCCAGCGGCTCTTATGTTTGGGAGAGAGCTCCGCACCCCAGTGGACCTTGTGTTTGGCCGGCCACCTCAGCTCCACACTCCGGAACCTACCGGCCCGGAATACCTCCAGCAGCTACAGGACCGATTGGACACTGCCCATGCTTACGCTCGGAAGCACCTCACCTCAGCTGGCCAGCGTCAGAAACGGGCATACGATACTCACTGCAAGGGCCGGGGATTTCAAGCTGGGCAGCAGGTCTGGGTTCACTGCCCTCGGCGAAGAAAGGGACTCTGCCCCAAGCTGGCCAGTAACTGGGAGGGCCCCTGTGTTGTTCTGGAGAGGCTCTCCGAGGTGACTTATCGAGTGCGGCTGCGGACCCGTAGCCGGGCGGTTGTGCTCCACCAAGACCGCTTGGCCCCCTACCGCCCCGGAACAAACTCGGTTGTCCCTGCAGCCAGCCCGGAGGCCAGCTCCCAGGACAGGGAAAGCGCTTCCCCCTTGCAACCACCGAATAGTTCACCAGCTGGTGGCCCAGGTAGGAGCATTCCGGCTCCAGCTGACTCCCAGCCCGCTGCACCTGTGCTCCAGCGCGGCCAGCGTATCCGTCGACCACCCCCGGGACTCTCTGACTTTGTGAGACATTAAGTGTTGGGCCAGCGGGACGTTCGGCCCTAAGATGGGGGCTGTGTAACGGGCACGGCTGGACTGACTCGCCGTTGCCACCTGTCGTCGAATAGGGCGCTGTGCCCGGAGCCAGTCCCCTACATTTGGTTAATGTGCAGCCGTGGATGCTGGGAGTACGAACTATGGTAGGGGAGAAACTGAATTATTGTTGTTGTGTTTATTTGTTGTTACTGTAAAAGTTTGCGTACTGTTCTATGCATTTCCCTGTAATTGTTATTACCCTTCCGGTGTTGTTTGAAATATATGTGAATGTCACCCTGAGAGGCAGAGTAGTGCTCTGGTGTGGGGAAGGGCTGTGTGTGTGTGTTCATAGAGGGCGCTGACTTGCTGTTAGCTGCTTAATAAACTGCATTACCTAAAAGAGCTATTGTGTGCGTGTCTCCGTTAATCCCTGTGCTCGCTACAATATATATATATATATATATATATATATATATATATATATATATATATATATATATAATTGCGATATGGAGTCTTGCATGCCCCGGTAGCTACGAAATGGAGTCTTACCATCCACCTCAGGTTGCTTCAACCGGAGGTGCATGCAATGATATATATATGCATGCCCCGGCAGCTAAATGCTTAGTTACGGCGCTGGGCAAAACCAAAGCCCATGGCCAGTATACAATATTTTTCTGTATGCATTCTTTTCTGTTGAGCACTACTGACACCGTTGAAAGGGTGAGTCTTAGGTCGCCTGTGGATACATTAGTCCAATCAATGCGTCTGAACCTGCATGCGCGAGTAAATACCATCCTAACTCCTAACATCCAAAAAAAAAAAAAAAATAACAAGTAGTGGAGTAGTGGTTAGAGCTCTGGACTCTTGACCGGAGGGTCATGGGTTCAATCACCGGTGTAGGACACTGCTGCTGTACAATTGAGCAAGGTACATTACCTAGA